>NC_092290.1:18785953-18860953 GCF_036320965.1 Panulirus ornatus | reverse complement strand
GATTAAATGGCTCCATACAAATAAAATTGTTGCCTTTTTGATCAAAGAAATGATTAAATGGCTCCATACAAATAAAATTGTTGCCTTTTTGATAAAAGAAATGATTAAATAGCTCCATACAAATATAATTGTTGCTTTTTTGATAAAAGAAATGATTAAATGGCTCCATACAAATATAATTGTTGCCTTTTTGATCAAAGAAATGATGAAATGGCTCCATACAAATACAATTGGTTTATTCATGATTCAATTTTGATGGGCTGTTTTTGATGTGGGCTTTCTTGATGATGAAGTTGTCATATCTGAATACTAATGGTACATTATTCGTTCTGTGTGAGACTGTGAACACATTGGAGAACATTCTTATGGAAGGGAAGAACAAAGTGTTCTTTGGATAACTTTCTCTTTCTGGCTGATCATTTTGGCCACTGTAGAAAAGTTCTTCTCACTGTATCCTGCCACTGGTGAAGTATATTATCTGATATCTTCTGTACTGAATACAGGATCTGAAATCCTATATGCTGTCAGGTACATAGATATGGGGACTGATCTTGGTACATTAATATGATCACTTGAACAATGATGAACATAACAGTATATTTGTAGGTTTTCTGTCAATTCTTTAATCTTCAAGATGCCTTTATCCCTCATGATGAACTCTACATCCACAAAAAAGGGTTAACTAATTATTCATATCAACATCGTGAATAAACTTTATGAAGTGAGTTGACGAGTTTAATTGAAGCAGAAAGTCCTTAATGGTTTAGGTTAGGCCATAAGCAAGGAACGGTCGTCATCCACATATCAAAGCCAATCTATGTTTTGTCCCTTGATGGTGTATAGCAAATGGCTTCTATAATATTCCATGTCTATATTTGCCAACACAGGGGAGAGGGGAATTACCCATGGTCATGTCGCAATGTCGTGTCTAATGTACGTCCTCAAACACAAAAGATGACATCATCGACACACACAATATCATGAAGTTTAATTATGTGTTGACTGGGGATGCCTTCCATGTTGTATTTCCCCAAGATGTTTGTGAGCGAGGGTGACAACACCACATCATCCACCGGGATGTTGGTGAACAGCGATTTCACACCAGAACTCGCTCATCTATCTGGATCTTTTACATTTTGGGGGATTTCCTCTTCCTAAGTAAATCCTTCGCTGTTCTGTACGAATGAAACTGAAATGGTATTCACAAAAGGATACAGTCATGTCAGTAGCCAATTGCAGATCTTATCTGAAGCAGAAGCTATAGAGGTTATAATTGGCCTTAGGGGATTATTTGGTTGGTTGGATCTTGATTAAGTCGTACATGTATGGTGTTCAATGGCTTCTGGGGTGAAAATGAGACAATTGGGCAAAAGACTTGGAGACTAGGATCTCACAACGTAAGTCTGGTGTGAGGATACGGCCCAACAGAGCAACGGCTTACTTCAACATGAAGCTGTCTTTGATCACCATATCGACTGGGAAGGAGCTAAGACCAAAGTTAAATCAAATTGTTTCAGTGAAAGAAATGTCACTGAATCATGTTTGATCTCGGGCACATAAGATCATAATGTAGATGTCTTCTTGGTCGTCTTAAATGTGACAAACTGTTAACTGAAATGATTATTTAGTATCCACCAGAACGACCCTGTCCACACACCATGTGAGGAGACGAAGGTCAGACACGTTAGGTCAGGTAGTGAACGCCCATCTTCACACCGTTGGAATCATACGGCCCGGCTTCACTGCTGCCTATGTGCCTTTCTTAAAGGACCTTAACACCTGTCTCTCCCCCCACTCTGTCTGGGGACGTCATCAGAGAAAGTACTCGCTGTTTTTATTTTCTCTTTCCACTAATGATTGTTGCATATATCTCCTCACGGTGAAGTGATGGTTCGGCACACACACACACACACACACACACACACACACACACACACACACACACATACACACACACACACACACGAATATGGTGCACATGAACGCCCCTAATAGGGAAATGACTATTCGATCACTGAGTAATGGAATACACTTCCTCTCACACCCATGAGCAGCGGGGTCTCCACTGGTCAAACCCCATCAGGCTCACATGACATGTATCAAGGCTTTATCATAGATGACCAGTTAAAATGTTCCCCTGAAATAGTCTACGTACAGACAGCGCAATAATCTTTTTTTTTCAAGGTCAACTATAGAATAAATCTTATGTGTTTCAATTACCCCCTCCATGGTATGGCAAGCTAATTAGATGAAAATAAACTTGAGAAAATGGTTAAGAAAGCTGGGATATTGTGTGCAAACACTGAAACATTACATATGACGCATCAGGCAAGTGCAATGAAGCAAATGATCATGCAAGATGCAATCCATCCTCCTCTGCACCAATACTATATATATATATATACAGAAGAAGGAGTCACGCGGGGAGTGATCATCCTCCTCGAAGGCTCAGAGTGGGGTGCCTAAATGTGTGTGGATGTAACCAAGATGTGAAAAAAGGAGAGATAGGTAGTATGTTTGAGGAAAGGAACCTGGATGTTTTGGCTCTGAGTGAAACGAAGCTCAAGGGTAAAGGGGAAGAGTGGTTTGGAAATGTCTGGGGAGTGAAGTCAGGGGTTAGTGAGAGGACAAGAGCAAGGGAAGGAGTAGCAATACTCCTGAAACAGGAGTTGTGGGAGTATGTGATAGAATGTAAGAAAGTAAATTCTCGATTAATATGGGTAAAATTGAAAGTTGATGGAGAGAGGTGGGTGATTATTGGTGCATATGCACCTGGGCATGAGAAGAAAGATCATGAGAGGCAAGTGTTTTGGGAGCAGCTGAATGAGTGTGTTAGCGGTTTTGATGCACGAGACCGGGTTATAGTGATGGGTGATTTGAATGCAAAGGTGAGTAATGTGGCAGTTGAGGGAATAATTGGTATGCATGGGGTGTTCAGTGTTGTAAATGGAAATGGTGAAGAGCTTGTAGATTTATGTGCTGAAAAAGGACTGATGATTGGGAATACCTGGTTTAAAAAGCGAGATATACATAAGTATACTTATGTAAGTAGGAGAGATGGCCAGAGAGCGTTATTGGATTACGTGTTAATTGACAGGCGTGCGAAAGAGAGACTTTTGGATGTTAATGTGCTGAGAGGTGCAACTGGAGGGATGTCTGATCATTATCTTGTGGAGGCTAAGGTGAAGATTAGTATGGGTTTTCAGAAAAGAGGAGTGAATGTTGGGGTGAAGAAGGTGGTGAGAGTAAGTGAGCTTGGGAAGGAGACCTGTGTGGGGAAGTACCAGGAGAGACTGTGTACAGAATGGAAAAAGGTGAGAACAATGGAAGTAAGGGGAGTGGGGGAGGAATGGGATGTATTTAGGGAATCAGTGATGGATTGCGCAAAAGATGCTTGTGGCATGAGAAGAGTGGGAGGTGGGCTGTTTAGAAAGGGTAGTGAGTGGTGGGATGAAAAAGTAAGAGTATTAGTGAAAGAGAAGAGAGAGGCATTTGGACGATTTTTGCAGGGAAAAAATGCAATTGAGTGGGAGAAGTATAAAAGAAAGAGACAGGAGGTCAAGAGAAAGGTGCAAGAGGTGAAAAAAAGGGCAAATGAGAGTTGGGGTGAGAGACTATCAGTAAATTTTAGGGAGAATAAAAAGATGTTCTGGAAGGAGGTAAATAAAGTGCGTAAGACAAGGGAGCAAATGGGAACTTCAGTGAAGGGCGTAAATGGGGAGGTGATAACAAGTAGTGGTGATGTGAGAAGGAGATGGAATGAGTATTTTGAAGGTTTGTTGAATGTGTCTGATGACAGAGTGGCAGATATAGGGTGTTTTGGTCGAGGTGGTGTGCAAAGTGAGAGGGTTAGGGAAAATGATTTGGTAAACAGAGAAGAGGTAGTAAAAGCTTTGCGGAAGATGAAAGCCGGCAAGGCAGCAGGATTGGATGGTATTGCAGTGGAATTTATTAAAAAAGGGGGTGACTGTATTGTTGATTGGTTGGTAAGGTTATTTAATGTATGTATGACTCATGGTGAGGTGCCTGAGGATTGGCGGAATGCGTGCATAGTGCCATTGTACAAAGGCAAAGGGGATAAGAGTGAGTGCTCAAATTACAGAGGTATAAGTTTGTTGAGTATTCCTGGTAAATTATATGGGAGGGTATTGATTGAGAGGGTGAAGGCATGTACAGAGCATCAGATTGGGGAAGAGCAGTGCGGTTTCAGAAGTGGTAGAGGATGTGTGGATCAGGTGTTTGCTTTGAAGAATGTATGTGAGAAATACTTAGAAAAGCAAATGGATTTGTATGTAGCATTTATGGATCTGGAGAAGGCATATGATAGGGTTGATAGAGATGCTCTGTGGAAGGTATTAAGAATATATGGTGTGGGAGGCAAGTTGTTAGAAGCAGTGAAAAGTTTTTATCGAGGATGTAAGGCATGTGTACGTGTAGGAAGAGAGGAAAGTGATTGGTTCTCAGTGAATGTAGGTTTGCGGCAGGGGTGTGTGATGTCTCCATGGTTGTTTAATTTGTTTATGGATGGGGTTGTTAGGGAGGTAAATGCAAGAGTCCTGGAAAGAGGGGCAAGTATGAAGTCTGTTGGGGATGAGAGAGCTTGGGAAGTGAGTCAGTTGTTGTTCGCTGATGATACAGCGTTGGTGGCTGATTCATGTGAGAAACTGCAGAAGCTGGTGACTGAGTTTGGTAAAGTGTGTGGAAGAAGAAAGTTAAGAGTAAATGTGAATAAGAGCAAGGTTATTAGGTACAGTAGGGTTGAGGGTCAAGTCAATTGGGAGGTGAGTTTGAATGGAGAAAAACTGGAGGAAGTGAAGTGTTTTAGATATCTGGGAGTGGATCTGTCAGCGGATGGAACCATGGAAGCGGAAGTGGATCATAGGGTGGGGGAGGGGGCGAAAATTTTGGGAGCCTTGAAAAATGTGTGGAAGTCGAGAACATTATCTCGGAAAGCAAAAATGGGTATGTTTGAAGGAATAGTGGTTCCAACAATGCTGTATGGTTGCGAGGCGTGGGCTATGGATAGAGTTGTGCGCAGGAGGATGGATGTGCTGGAAATGAGATGTTTGAGGACAATGTGTGGTGTGAGGTGGTTTGATCGAGTAAGTAACGTAAGGGTAAGAGAGATGTGTGGAAATAAAAAGAGCGTGGTTGAGAGAGCAGAAGAGGGTGTTTTGAAATGGTTTGGGCACATGGAGAGAATGAGTGAGGAAAGATTGACCAAGAGGATATATGTGTCGGAGGTGGAGGGAACGAGGAGAAGAGGGAGACCAAATTGGAGGTGGAAAGATGGAGTGAAAAAGATTTTGTGTGATCGGGGCCTGAACATGCAGGAGGGTGAAAGGAGGGCAAGGAATAGAGTGAATTGGAGCGATGTGGTATACAGGGGTTGACGTGCTGTCAGTGGATTGAATCAAGGCATGTGAAGCGTCTGGGGTAAACCATGGAAAGCTGTGTAGGTATGTATATTTGCGTGTGTGGATGTGTGTATGTACATGTGTATGGGGGGGGGGGGGGGTTGGGCCATTTCTTTCGTCTGTTTCCTTGCGCTACCTCGCAAACGCGGGAGACAGCGACAAAGTATAAAAAAAAAAAAAAAAAAATATATATATATATATATATATACATATATATATATATATATATATATATATATATATATATATATATATATATATATATATATATATATATATATATATGTGTGTGTGTGTGTGTGTGTGTGTGTGTGTGTGTGTGTGTACGTTTAGCAGAAAGACTGTCTCTCCCTATACGACGCACACATAAATTCAGGTGTGGGTCACCACAGGAGGGACCAGGACCAGTGTGGGTCACCACAGGAGGGACCAGGACCAGTGTGGGTCACCACAGGAGGGACCAGGACCAGTGTGGGTCACCACAGGAGAGACCAGGACTAGTGTGGGTCACCACAGGAGGGACCAGGACCAGTGTGGGTCACCACAGAAGAGACCTGGTACTAGTGTGGGTCACCACAGGAGAGACCTGGTACTAGTGTCGGTCACTACAGGAGAGACCAGGACTAGTGTGGGTCACCACAGGAGAGACCAGGACTAGTGTGGGTCACCACAGGAGGGACCAGGACTAGTGTGGGTCACCACAGGAGAGACCAGGACTAGTGTGGGTCACCACAGGAGAGACCAGGACTAGTGTGGGTCACCACAGGAGAGACCAGGACTAGTGTGGGTCACCACAGGAGAGACCAGGACTAGTGTGGGTCACCACAGGAGGGACCAGGACTAGTGTGGGTCACCACAGGAGAGACCAGGACTAGTGTGGGTCACCACAGGAGAGACCAGGACTAGTGTGGGTCACCACACGAGAGACCTGGTACTAGTGTGGGTCACCACAGGAGGGACCAGGACTAGTGTGGGTCACCACAGGAGAGACCAGGACTAGTGTGGGTCACCACAGGAGAGACCAGGACTAGTGTGGGTCACCACAGGAGGGACCAGGACTAGTGTGGGTCACCACAGGAGAGACCAGGACTAGTGTGGGTCACCACACGAGAGACCTGGTACTAGTGTGGGTCACTACACGAGAGACCAGGACTAGTGTGGGTCACCACAGGAGGGACCAGGACTAGTGTGGGTCACCACAGGAGAGACCAGGACTAGTGTGGGTCACCACAGGAGGGACCAGGACTAGTGTGGGTCACCACAGGAGAGACCAGGACCAGTGTGGGTCACCACAGGAGAGACCAGGACTAGTGTGGGTCACCACAGGAGAGACCAGGACTAGTGTGGGTCACCACAGGAGGGACCAGGACTAGTGTGGGTCACCACAGGAGAGACCAGGACTAGTGTGGGTCACCACAGGAGAGACCAGGACTAGTGTGGGTCACCACAGGAGAGACCAGGACTAGTGTGGGTCACCACAGGAGGGACCAGGACTAGTGTGGGGTCACCACAGGAGAGACCAGGACTAGTGTGGGTCACCACAGGAGGGACCAGGACTAGTGTGGGTCACCACAGGAGAGACCAGGACTAGTGTGGGTCACCACAGGAGGGACCAGGACTAGTGTGGGTCACCACAGGAGAGACCAGGACTAGTGTGGGTCACCACAGGAGAGACCAGGACTAGTGTGGGTCACCACAGGAGGGACCAGGACTAGTGTGGGTCACCACAGGAGAGACCAGGACTAGTGTGGGTCACCACAGGAGAGACCAGGACTAGTGTGGGTCACCACAGGAGGGACCAGGACTAGTGTGGGTCACCACAGGAGGGACCAGGACTAGTGTGGGTCACCACAGGAGAGACCTGGACTAGTGTGGGTCACCACAGGAGGGACCAGGTACTAGTGTGGAGGCCTGGGACCCCTGTGGTCTCTGTCCCACGTTAACAGAACAGGTGTTCATGGATCACATGTTATGGGAGAGGAGGAGGAGGAAGAGGTGGAACGGGAGAAAAGGGATAGTCTTAAAATGGGAGACTCTCTCTCTCTCTCTCTCTCTCTCTCTCTCTCTCTCTCTCTCTCTCTCTCTCTCTCTCTCCCCTACCACCACAGCCTGGCTGACCACAGTTACGTCGACCACAACCTCCGCCTCACCACGGAGGTATCATGTGCCTCTCTGGTCGTGACTGACAACAACACAACACAACACTACACAACACTACACAACTCAACACTACACTACACAGCATAACACAAACACAAGACAACACAACACAACACAACACTACACTACACAACTCAACACTACACTACACTACACAACACAACACAACACAACACTACACAACTCAACACTACACTACACAGCACAGCATAACACAAACACAAGACAACAGAACTCAACACAACACAACACAACTCAACACTACACTACACTACACAGCACAACACAACACTACACAACACTACTGTACACAGCACAACAGAACACAACAGAACACAACACTACACAACACAACAGAACACAACAATTGAACAGAACACAACACAACACAACACAACTCAACCCAACACACTGCCGGGGAAGGAAGGGTCACAGCCCCCCCCCCCCCCCCCCCCCCCGAGGTTCTGGCCTCTTAAGTCATTCCAGACGAATGTGTTAAGAAGGTCGAGGAGGGAGCAGTGTGTGAGGAAAAGGTCGAGGAGGGAGCAGTGTGTGAGGAGGAAAATGAAAGTTTCGGAGGAGGATAGAAAACTTACCCCACCCCCTCCTCTCTTTTTTCCCCCTTCTTCTTGAAAGGATGGTGAGGTCGTAGGGCGTCAGAGAAGACCATGACGATGGGTAAAAGAAAGAGTTCCAAAGTTGAGGGGCGTGAGGAAAGAAATAGATAGCGCAACGGCCCACCCTCGAACTAGTTACCAAAGGGACCACATTGGCAATGCCATGGTGCGGTGAGATGCACCCCTGTACCTCCTCGTGTGGTCTAGATAGTGGACACACAAGCACCCAGTTATGTGGAGCAGAAATTAAACTCATATATTCACCAGAAGCCAAAGACCTCACCCAACCACCACCATTAAGACGTGGGGACATCTGGGTCAAGTCTTAATATCAGATTGGAAGACTTGATAAGCCGGATGGGTTTGAGACTTCGATATCCTGTGAGGGAAAAAATGTTTTTGGGGGGTTGGGAAGATCCTACATACCGTCGTCCCGGATGCGGAAGCACACTTCCGTGCCCGGATCTTGTGTGTATTACCGGACGAATAGATCCTTTTGTATATTCCGAGGAAAATTTTTCCTCTCCTTTTTTTTCTTTTTCAATGGAGAAGAATCTTTGGCCTTTGAACACACGACTTTCGGTTGCCGGGAGGGAAAGTCTCGTCCATCGTGGAATGCAAAAAAGATTCCACGATGGATCAGATGATATCAAGTTATGTTGTTAATTAAACGGTGTAATTAGACAGACATGTTACTGGATGTAGGCAGGTTGTGTGGGAAGGTTTTCAATTCCAAGAGAAATGGAAATAAACTGAGTATTTCATCTTTGTTTTGAGGCATGAGACTTAAACTAGGTGAGGTCTGCCTCCCCCACTGAAGATATCATAGCCAGATCAGAACTCATAGAGGCAGTAGTGAAGATCCGTGACACAGGTCATAGAAGAGAGAATGGAATGTTCATCCTACGAGGGTAGGCATGTCATGTCATGTCACGTGTGGCTGTGACAGTGGACATGACCCAGAGATTGGACACCAAGATGTGGGCAGCGCCCGCCTAAGATCACACTATACTGGAGGAGTAACACTGCTATGAGCCGGGGGCATCCGTTCCAAAGGCGAATCACACAGACGAGTGTGGCGAAGTGTTCAA
This sequence comes from Panulirus ornatus, assembly GCF_036320965.1. Classification (NCBI taxonomy): domain Eukaryota; kingdom Metazoa; phylum Arthropoda; class Malacostraca; order Decapoda; family Palinuridae; genus Panulirus; species Panulirus ornatus. The sequence goes on along the minus strand of NC_092290.1, from coordinate 18,851,668 downwards.
TGTTATCACAACAATGTATCATCCAGGTCGACAACTCCCAACACATACCGTTAACCCAGAAACAAACAAACAAACAAAAACTAGAAATGCCAAAAATGAAAAATCCCACAATTATTTAATAATGACATGAATAATGATAATGATAATATTGATAATAGTAATGATAATTACGGAGAACCTATTGGATGACAGTGACGTAATCATATCCCCATAGTGACCGCGGGCACACCCCAGCCTTACATCAAACACCAGACCAGCGCACGGCAGCACAGCCAACGCTAGAACATCCTCAGCGAACATAGTACTGCGTCATAGCAAAGTCCGTACACGACCTGAGCGAGCACACACACACACACACACACACACGCACACACAGACAGACAGACAGACACACACACACACAGACACACACGCACACAGACACACACAGACACACACGCACACAGACACACACACACACGCACACACACACACACACACAAAAACACAGACACACACACACACATATATATATATATATATATATATATATATATATATATATATATATATATATATATATATATATATATATATATAATACGTAGATGATGGCCAGTATAATAAGGGGGGGACGCAGTAAGTGGAGTAAGATGGGGTAGATAACACAGTGGGCCAAGACTCGTGATGATACATACTAGAACAAAAACATTAACTGGAGGAAGTCATGACCAAACTTAGCTGGTTTGTAGAGCAAGCTAAGACGGCAGCAAGTACAGCTAAGGATAGCTTTGCCTATCAGCTGGGGAAGCTAAGACGGCTGAAGGCACAGCTGTGGTGTATTTTCACTGTTAGCTGAGAAAGCTAAGATGGCAGCAAGTACAGCTAAGGATCGTTTTGCCTATTAGCTGGGGGAAGCTAAGACGGCTGAGGCACAGCTAAGGTGTATTCTCACTGTCAGCTGACGAAGCTAAGGCAGCAGGAGGTACAGCTAATGATGGTCTTGCCTGTTAGCTGACGAAGCTAAGACAGCAGGAGGTAAAGCTAAGGATGGATGGTTCTGAACCTGGAAGCCATTAGACTAAGCACTGCCAGCTAAACCAGCAGTGGTTTACGTAAACCATCAGTGGTTTGCGTATACCATCAGTGGTTTACGTAAACCATCAGTTGTTTGCGTATACCATCAGTGGTTTACGTATACCATCAGTGGTTTACGTAAACCATCAGTGGTTTACGTAAACCATCAGTGGTTTGTGTATACCATCAGTTTACGTAAACCATCAGTGGTTTGCGTATACCATCAGTTTACGTAAACCATCAGTGGTTTACGTAAATAATTAAACCAGATAAAACCTTGATAACACTTCCTCCCCTCAGACTCGAGGACCATGTAACCCTTGAACACGACGGTACGACCCGAGCACCACGGTACGACCCTTGAGCACCACGGTACAACCCTTGAACACGACGGTACGACCCTTGAGCATGACGGTACGACCCTTGAGCACGACGGTACGACCCTTGAGCACCACGGTACAACCCTTGAACACGACGGCACGACCCTTGAACACGACGGCACGACCCTTGAACACGACGGTACGACCCTTCACGTACCCAGCAACAGTAACACTGCTCCGCTGTACAGACAGCATCCGTAGCAATTGTTTCGAGACGCATCAAGGAACAGTAACACTTGCCCTAACATCGTCTCGCTAGGGCGTCTTGCTCCTGCAGGAAACAGTGTAGTGAGGGTACAGGGACAGGTAACACAGCCCAGCAGGTCTACAAGATAGCCCCGCCCTTGCAGGAGACCACCTTCTGCCTCGTCTGCTGCAGTAGGATCCTGCCTTGCCCTCCCTTCTCCTCCTACTGTAGGAGGATCCTGAAGGCGGAGGACCTACGACCCTCCTACCTCCCCCCACCATCTCCACCCCCCCCCCTCCTCCTTCCTGAAGGGCCTTCATAACACGAGGTAATTCAATCAGGAGGAAGTCTGCCAATATCAGGAGGTGCTGACGCTGTCAGGAGCCGCTGGCGGCGGCTGACAGCGCTTACAGCGAGCGCGTCGCGTCCCAGCGAGCCGTTCCGACCGTCGTACGACGCCGTAAACGCTCGGGGCGCAGCGCCTCCCGTCGTATATATATATATATGAGGGCCGGGTACGTCAAGCCAGGCTACATTGACGAGGGGTCCTTCACTCCGAGGTAAACGCGGGGCCACACATCAGGGGCGCCCCGCCAGCAGCAGGGACGACATGTCGTACGAGACATACCATCTTGGCTGTACGTGCCTCGCCAGAGCACAGCCACACACACACACACCACACACGCCACCACACACACACACACACACCACACACGCCACCACACACACACACACACACCACACACGTCACCCTCACCCACCTCACCCTGCCTCCTCCTGCAGCGATCCACGCCCTTCACATGACACTTTGCCCTTGTTAGGCAAGGGTATCCAGCAAGGCTGGCACCCGGGTCACAGTGTGGTGCCCGGGTCACAGTGTGGTGCCCGGGTCACAGTGTGGTGCACGGATCACAATGTGTTACCAGGGGGTCACAGTCTGGTACCAGGGGTCACAGTCTGGTACCTGGGTCACGATGTGCGCTACCTGGGTCACAGTGTGGACATCCGGGTCAAAGTGTGGCACCTGGGTCACAATGTGGGACACCCGGGTCACACTCTGGCATCTGGGTCACTGTCTGGTAGGTAGGTAGGTAGGTAGGTAGGTAGGTGGAAAGATATTTCTCGCGGTAACAGAGCTAGAGTTAATAACTGAGACAGCGTTACTCCAGTCAATACAATGATCGTAGTTTTTAACGTGATTAAACAAGGCATTTGAGTCTTGTCCCGTTCTTATACTATATTTTTGTTGCTTAAGTCTGACAGAAAGATCCTTACCAGTCTGACCAACATAAAACTTATCACAATTTCTACATGGCACTTTACAGATGCATCCAGGAGAATTTTCTGGTGAATTCCTGATTAAGATATTCTTTATAGTATCATTGTTGCTGAAGGCAACATTTACATTAAAGGATTTAAGCAACATGGGAAGTAACGTAAAATTATTAATGAAAGGGAGAACTAAAAGATTCTTGGTGTCAATGGGAGGTTTGGGCTCAACTCTGTAAAATGATTTCTTTGCTAACTTAAGGGATTTATCAATGAAAGATCTAGGGTACTTTAACTTAGATCCAATAGAATATATCTTCTCAAACTCATCATCAATAAACTCTGGACTGCAAATACGTAATGCCCTAAGGAACATAGATTGAAATGATGATAATTTAACTCTGTCATGTTGAGATAAGTAGTAATGGACATATGAGCAGACATGGGTGGGTTTTCTGTATATGCTAAACTTGTTTCCTTGCTTATGGATCATACAATCTAAAAAAAAAAAGGGGGGTTACATTGTTTCGATGGTCAGGGAGCCAAGGAGGCTTTAGCAGGAGGTGGGCGTGGCCAGGCGCCCGAGGAGGCTTCAGCAGGAGGTAGGCGTGGCAAGGCGCCTGAGGAGGCTTCAGCAGGAGGTGGGCGTGGCCAGGCGCCTGCTTCCCCATCATCATGATCATCATCATCATTATCATCATCATCACTTTGGAGAGAGTGATCAACTGTTGGAGGGAGGGAGAGAGAGAGAGAGAGAGAGAGAGAGAGAGAGAGAGAGAGAGAGAGAGAGAGAGAGAGAGAGACCCCCCTCCTTACCCCCCCTCCTACCCCCCTCGGCTGCTCTGGTGGGGATTTTGATGTACGTGGGACCCGCCTACTCCACTCCCCCCTTCTGAGGAGGTAAGGGAACGGGTTAAGGTCATCACACACACACACACACACACACACACACACACACACACACACACACACACACACACACAACCTCCATCAATATTCTTCTTCTCAGACTTCTTTTTTACACGATGTCTGGGATGGGATGGGATGGGATGGGATGGAGCAGGTGGGATGCCTGGGATGAGATGGGATGGGGCAGGTCCCCCCCTCCTGGTTCAGGCCGGTGGTTGGGATGCTGACATGGGGGTCATGACCTCCGCTGTCAACTGGCTGACGACTACCTGGTCACCACCAGCTGACGACCACCTGGTCACCGTGACCAGCTGACGACCACCTGGTCACCACCAGCTGACGACCACCTGGTCACCGTGACCAGCTGACGACCACCTGGTCACCGTGACCAGCTGACGACCACCTGGTCACCACCAGCTGACGACTACCTGGTCACCGTGACCAGCTGACGACCACCTGGTCACAACCAGCTGACGACCACCTGCCCCTCCACCAGCTGATGACCACCTGCCCCTCCACCAGCTGATGACCACCTGGTCTCCACCAGCTGACGACCACCTGGTCACCGTGACCAGCTGACAACCACCTGGTCTCCACCAGCTGATGACCACCTGGTCTCCACCAGCTGATGACCACCTGCCCCTCCACCAGCTGAGAACCACCTACCCCTCCACCAGCTGGGTGACTCAGGACCCACAACATGGGGGGGGGGGCCCTAGTGTTTACATTCATCAGCTGATGAACCCGCTCACACGTCGGGGGAAGCCAAAACAAACGTTCAACTCTCTCTCTCTCTCTCTCTCTCTCTCTCTCTCTCTCTCTCTCTCTCTCTCTCTCTCTCTCTCTCCTCCAGGAACACTGGCCCGCCTCGTTCCTCCTCCTCCTCGTTTCTTCCGTACTCAAGCCAAACTTGGGCTACAAGTGTTTTCAATAACGGTTGTTATAAGAATAACAAGAATTCTGACAATTCGTACAAGAATTTCATATTCTCCAAATGCGTCGCATTTTTCCGGCTCAAAAACGTTTGCCTCAATCTTATTATTTACCTTCAAACATTTTTTTTTCTTTTTTTTGGGGGGTCCGTGTGCGAAAATCTTTTTCATACACTTCTAATTAAATTTCAAAGTCCCTTTGACTCGTGGACGTGGTAACGAAGACGTATAATTAAATGAGTGATTCGTTATGATTACGAACCGGAATTAATAAACCATAGGGTAAACCATGGAACGTTTTCTGTGGGGGGCCTGGATGTGGAAAGGGAGCTGTGGTTTCGGTGCATTATTACACATGGCAGCTAGAGCGAATGTGGCCTTTGTTGTCTGTTTTCCTGGCGCTACTTCGCTAACGTGAGACACTAATATTACTACTACTACTACTACCAATAATAATAATAATAATAATAATGGTAATAATAATAATAATAATGATACTACTACTACTACTACTACTACCACTATTACTACTACTACTACTACTATTATTACTACTACTACTCCTCTATTACTACTACTACTACTACTGTAGGTGTTGTTTCTCCTGCAGTAGCTGGGGAGGATATGGCGCAACAGTTTCATTTGTCACATTTTAAATCGCTCTCCCACCAGGCTTTGTAATCCTGTTATTTACACTTTCCGGTGTTTAAAAATACAGTAAGTGAAATCTTTTCGGAAATCCTGCACCACCCTTCCGTGGGTGCACTGGCTGTACGGATCTGGACTGCCGGAAAGCATTTGACGCTGCGCCACGCCCAAAGAGACTAGGAAGGAAGCTGGGGTCCTCAAGGCAGAACGTGCGATAGAAAACGTCGACGGGGGGAGAGAGAGAGAGAGAGAGAGAGAGAGAGAGAAAACGATCAGCTTCGTGGAAGTGAACGAATGACGTAGGCCGAAGCAGGCTGGCTTCTCACAATGGTTTGCTGTCACCACTGGCGTAGTGCAGGTGTCTAACCTGGAACCCCTGTTGTTCTTGGTCTAACGTAAGTCACTGACTCAATGGAAGGTTTGGACTTCTGACGTCATGTGTTTCCAGATGTGCTGCCAAGGTGGTGAGGGATGTGCAGAGCCAAGATTGATGTGTGCTGATGTCTTCCGGCAAATTCACTGTACTCCCCAGTGCTCATCCCGTGAGCGGTTGCGCCAAGAGGACTGCATCACCATGAAAGAAGGACGAGTAAGGGGTGACCTGATCATACCCTATGAAGTTCTCTACCAATCTCATGAGTTCAGCAGTGCTGCAGTTCTTCGAAAGATGCCAGAACAGCACAACCAGAGAACACGTAAACAAGCAACACACACTTGATAAATGAACACATCAGAGAAGTGCCTTCCACAGTCACGGTGGACGAATTACATGGACCTAATTAACGAAATTACCACTATGGACCGCATTCTGAAGTTAAAAACTTATATGATACTAGAGAAACTTCAAGAGATGGGGGTGTAAAAAAAAACCTTCCCTTCCCTTCCCGCACAGTCGAGAAGGGTAACTGCTGAGGAAGAAGGGGTTTAACCGAAGGCGTGAGTAACCGGTTAGCTTCAATGAAGACAAAGGAGAGGCGAGGAGGCGTGTGTCCCGCCTGCAGGAGGAGGAGGAGGAGCAGGAGGAGGAGGTTGCTGACACACCACCAGGCCCGTGAGCCATGCCACATCAGCTGATCCACTTGTATATACTACCAGGCATCAGCTGGATGGACCGCCACCCGAACCAACATGGCTTCCTTTTTTCTTCTTCTTCTTCTTCCTCCCCCTTCTTCCCCTTCCCCTTCCCCCCCCTGATCGACAGACGGACGGGGGGATACAATGTCTGCTGTGCCCGCGGACCTGGTCGTACGTCCAGGAGGAGTGGGGGGGGGGGGGGAGTACATGAGCAAGGTGGGTGTAGAGGTGGGGGGGGGGAAACGACTGGTACGGGGGGGGGAAGGGGGGGAAACTACTGGTACTGGCGAGGGGGGAGGGGAGTGTGTGGGGGAGGGAGGAGTGGGGAGGTGGGGGGAGGGGGGGAGGGGGGGAGGGAAGGCCTCTGAGGTCGTAAATCATAAATGGCTTTGCTCACTGTGGGGGATTGTGGACGTACCACTCTGCTTCTCACATCCCGTTACACATGTGTTCCCGGTCCTGCTGTGTCTGTGTGTGTGTGTGTTGCCAGCAAGATGGAGTATTGGCCAAGACACCATCACCCTCCCTCTATCTGCCTCCCCCCTCCCCCCCCTCCCCATCTCACAAGTTCACTTTACGGTCGCGTAAAACCCGAATTGTTCACCGTAAAATCTCGTCAGATTTTCCATATTGGCAATTTTCTTATCTCTCTCACCCCCTCCCCCCTCCCTACAATGGTGAGAGACACTATCTCTCTCCCCTCCGCCTCCCTACAATGGTGAGAGACACTATCTCTCTCCCCTCCCCCCTCCCTACAATGGTGAGAGACACTATCTCTCTCCCCCTCCCCCTCCCTACAATGGTGAGCCACACTATCTCTCACCCCCTCCCCCTCCCTACAATGGTGAGAGACACTATCTCTCCCCCCTCCTTACAGTGGTGAGCCACACTATCTCTCTCCCCTCCCCCCTCCCTACAATGGTGAGCCACACTATCTCTCTCCCCTCCTTCCCCTCCCTACAATGGTGAGCCACACTATCTCTCTCCCCCTTCCCCTCCCTACAATGGTGAGCCACACTATCTCTCTCCCCTCCCCCTCCCTACAATGGTGAGCCACACTATCTCTCTCCCCTCCCCCTCCCTACAATGGTGAGCCACACTATCTCTCTCCCCTCCCCCTCCCTACAATGGTGAGACACACTATCTCTCTCACCCCCTCCCCCTCCCTACAATGGTGAGCCACACTATCTCTCTCCCCTCCTCCCTCCCTACAATGGTGAGACACACTATCTCTCTCCCCTCCTCCCCTCCCTACAATGGTGAGACACACTATCTCTCTCCCCTCCTCCCCTCCCTACAATGGTGAGCCACACTATCTCTCTCCCCTCCCCCCTCCCTACAATGGTGAGCCACACTATCTCTCTCCCCTCCCCCCCTCTCTACAATGGTGAGACACACTATCTCTCTCCCCTCCCCCTCCCTACAATGGTGAGCCACACTATCTCTCTCCCCTCCCCCCTCCCTACAATGGTGAGCCACACTATCTCTCTCCCCTCCCCCTCCCTACAATGGTGAGCCACACTATCTCTCTCCCCTCCCCCCTCCCTACAATGGTGAGCCACACTATCTCTCTCCCCTCCCCCCTCCCTACAATGGTGAGACACACTATCTCTCTCCCCTCCCCCCTCCCTACAATGGTGAGCCACACTATCTCTCTCCCCTCCCCCTCCCTACAATGGTGAGCCACACTATCTCTCTCCCCTCCCCCTCCCTACAATGGTGAGCCACACTATCTCTCTCCCCTCCCCCCTCCCTACAATGGTGAGCCACACTATCTCTCTCCCCTCCCCCCCTCCCTACAATGGTGAGCCACACTATCTCTCTCCCCTCCCCCCTCCCTACAATGGTGAGCCACACTATCTCTCTCCCCTCCCCCCTCCCTACAATGGTGAGCCACACTATCTCTCTCCCCTCCCCCCTCCCTACAATGGTGAGCCACACTATCTCTCTCCCCTCCCCCTCCCTACAATGGTGAGCCACACTATCTCTCTCCCCTCCCCCCTCCCTACAATGGTGAGCCACACTATCTCTCTCCCCTCCCCCTCCCTACAATGGTGAGCCACACTATCTCTCTCCCCTCCCCCCTCCCTACAATGGTGAGCCACACTATCTCTCTCCCCTCCCCCCTCCCTACAATGGTGAGCCACACTATCTCTCTCCCCTCCCCCCTCCCTACAATGGTGAGCCACACTATCTCTCTCCCCTCCCCCCTCCCTACAATGGTGAGCCACACTATCTCTCTCCCCTCCCCCCTCCCTACAATGGTGAGCCACACTATCTCTCTCCCCTCCCCCCTCCCTACAATGGTGAGCCACACTATCTCTCTCCCCTCCCCCCCTCCCTACAATGGTGAGCCACACTATCTCTCTCCCCTCCCCCCTCCCTACAATGGTGAGCCACACTATCTCTCTCCCCTCCCCCTCCCTACAATGGTGAGCCACACTATCTCTCTCCCCTCCCCCCTCCCTACAATGGTGAGCCACACTATCTCTCTCCCCTCCCCCTCCCTACAATGGTGAGCCACACTATCTCTCTCCCCTCCCCCCTCCCTACAATGGTGAGCCACACTATCTCTCTCCCCTCCCCCCTCCCTACAATGGTGAGCCACACTATCTCTCTCCCCTCCCCCCTCCCTACAATGGTGAGCCACACTATCTCTCTCCCCTCCCCCTCCCTACAATGGTGAGCCACACTATCTCTTCCCTCCCCTCCCCCTTCTCCCTCCCCCCCTACAATGGTGAGCCACACTATCTCTCTCCCCTCCCCCTCCCTACAATGGTGAGCCACACTATCTCTCTCCCCTCCCCCCTCCCTACAATGGTGAGCCACACTATCTCTCTCCCCTCCCCCCTCCCTACAATGGGAGCCACACTATCTCTCTCCCCTCCCCCCTCCCTACAATGGTGAGCCACACTATCTCTCTCCCCTCCCCCTCCCTACAATGGTGAGCCACACTATCTCTCTCTCCCTCCCCCTCCCTACAATGGTGAGCCACACTATCTCTCTCCCCTCCCCCCTCCTACAATGGTGAGCCACACTATCTCTCTCCCCTCCCCCCCCTACAATGGTGAGACACTATCTCTCTCTCCCCCCTTCCCCTCCCTACAATGGTGACCACACTATCTCTCTCCCCTCCCCCTCCCTACAATGGTGAGCCACACTATCTCTCTCCCCTCCCACATCCCTCCTCCCTTACCTACAATGGTGAGAGACACTATCTCTCTCTCCCCCCTTCCCCTCCCTACAATGGTGAGCCACACTATCTCTCTCCCCTCCCCCCTCCCTACAATGGTGAGCCACACTATCTCTCTCCCCTCCCCCTCCCTACAATGGTGAGCCACACTATCTCTCTCCCCTCCCCCCCTCCCTACATGGTGAGCCACACTATCTCTCTCCCCTCCCCCCTCCCTACAGATGGTGAGCCACACTATCTCTCACTCACTCCCCCCTACCCTACAATGGTGAGCCACACTATCTCTCTCCCTCCCCCTCCCTACAATGGTGAGCCACACTATCTCTCTCCCCTCCCCTCCCCCTCCTACAATGGTGAGCCACACTATCTCTCTCCCCTCCCCCCCTCCCTACAATGGTGAGCCACACTATCTCTCTCCCCTCTCCCCCCCTAACCAGTGGTAAACCAGACACCGTAGTAATGACGCTAGTGTTATCTTAGGTGTTACATAACACGAGTGATGTTATCTTGGCCACTTCGTAACATGGGAGGTGTTATATTAACTGGTGAATAACACGAGTGGTGTTATCTTGGCTGGTGAATATCACGAGTGGTGTTATCTTGGCTGGTGAATAACACGAGTGGTGTTATCTTGGCTGGCGGCTAACCCGAATGGTGTTATCTATGGTGCTAAATAACAACGTGTTACCTTATCTGCTGTATAACCCTGGTGACCTTATCTTGGTGTTATTTTTAGGCACTGTATTATCTCCACAGTGTTATCACTCAGTGTTATCTTGGTGTTATCTATAGGTACTGCATAACATGCTATCAGTGTTATCTTGGTGTTATCTATAGGTACTGCATAACTTCAGTGTTATCACTCAGTGTTATCTTGGTGTTATCTATAGGCACTGCATAACCTCAGTGTTATCTTGGTGTTATCTATAGGTACTGCATAACTTAAGTGTTATCACTGTGTTATCTTGGTGTTATCTATAGGTACTGCATAATCTCAGTGTTATCAGTGTTACCTTGGTGTTATCTATAGGTTCTGCATAACCTCAGTGTTATCACTCAAGTGTTATCTTGGTGTTATCTATAGGTACTGCATAACCTCAGTGTTATCACTCAAGTGTTATCTTGGTGTTATCTATAGGTACTGCATAACCTCACTGTTATCACTCAAGTGTTATCTTGGTGTTATCTATAGGTACTGCATAACCTGTGTTATCACTCAGTTATCTTGGTGTTATCTATAGGTACTGCATAACCTGTGTTATCACTCAGTTATCTTGGTGTTATCTATAGGTACTGCATAACCTCAGTGTTATCACTCAAGTGTTATCTTGGTGTTATCTATAGGTACTGCATAATCTCAGTGTTATCAGTGTTATCTTGGTGTTATCTATAGGTACTGCATAACATCAGTGTTATAACTCAAGTGTTATCTTGGTGTTAGGCGTGGACGTTTCACAAAGCTGGGTTATCTTGACGGTATGTTTACAATAAACACTGTGGAAGCGGTTCAGTGGTGAACATGGCATGTAACTCTTCCTGTTGAAGGTTGCAATCACACACACAAGTCCACATCAAGGCCAGACCTTGATTGGAATACAGAGAGAATTATGACACGGAAATAGAAAAGACAAGGCAAAGTATTTATGAATTCTTATAGGACGTGAAAGACCTGCCATTTGCAATGTGTCATGTCGTACTGACTGGAGAAAGACATGAGGAAGGTAGAGTGTTCCAAAGCTTCGACGTGTAGGGGGAAGAAGTAGGTATCAAAACGGCCCACTCTTGAGTTGCTGATGGCCACACAGTCATCATGTGACGCAGCAGCTTGCCGAGTGTTGCGTGGTCTTGCTGGCGGTGGGGGGCCGTGTTAATGTGGTCGTATAACACTGTGTTACATGGCCGTGTTAATGTGGTCGTGTAACACGGTGTTACATGGCCGTGTTAATGTGGTCGTGTAACACGGTGTTACATGGCCGTGTTGATGTGGTCGTGTAACACGGTGTTACATGGCCGTGTTAATGTGGTCGTGTAATACGGTGATACATGTCTGTGTTAATGTGGTCGTGTAAGACGGTGTCACATGGCCGTGTTAATGTGGTCGTGTAACACTGTGTTACATGGCCGTGTTAATGATGTGGTCATGTAACACTGTGTTACATGGCCGTGTTAATGTGGTCGTGTAACACTGTGTTACATGGTCGTGTTAATGTGGTCGTGTAACACGGTGTTACATGGCCGTGTTAATGATGTGGTCGTGTACCAATGTGTTACATGGCCGTGTTAATGTGGTCGTGTAACACGGTGTTACATGGCCGTGTTAATGATGTGGTCGTGTAACAATGTGTTACATGGCCGTGTTAATGATTAGGTCGTGTAACACGGTGTTACATGGCCGTGTTAATGATGTGGTCGTGTAACAATGTGTTACATGGCCGTGTTAATGATTAGGTCGTGTAACACGGTGTTACATGGCCGCGTAGCACTGTGTTACATGGGTCATCTCCCCATCACCTACCACTCCCCCTTCCCCCCCCCCCCAAGGAACGACCCACCACGACATAAGGTCAACTACCCCCCCTCCCCTCCTCTCCCCCCCTTCCCCTTCATCTGATACCCCTCTACTCGTCAACTATCCCCTCACCACATCTATCCACATCTATCCAGGGGGGGATGGGGGGGGCGACGTCTGTGTACTCCAGGGGTAGGGGGTCTATGTCTCACAGTCCCCCCCTCCTCCTCCCTCCCCCACTTCCCCCATCCTCGACCCTGGGGTCACCACCCCCCCCCCTGGACTCCCTCGTCCCACAACAACGGTGAGGGGACTTAAAGTCCCATTTAGGGAGTTCCTCCTACAAAAGTCTCTCTCCCTCCAAAGTTCTATCTGCTAAATCCAGCTATATCTCGCGCGCCAACCGTCTCTATACCTCTCGTTCATCAGCTAACCTGGGAGGTGGGTGGGGGGCGAGGCGTGGGAGGTGGGTGGGGGGCCGAGGCGTGGGAGGTGGATGGGGGGGCGAGGCGTGGGAGGTGGTGGGTGTGGGGGGCGAGGCGTGGGAGGTGGGTGGGTGGGGGGCGAGGCGTGGGAGGTGGATGGGGGGGCGAGGCGTGGGATGTGGGTGGGTGGGGGGCGAGGCGTGGGAGGTGGGTGGGGGGCCGAGGCGTGGGAGGTGGGTGGGGGGGCGCGAGGCGTGTGAGGTGGGTGGGGGGCGAGGCGTTGGAGATGGATGGTGGGGGCGAGGCGTGGGAGGTGGGTAGTGGGGGGCGAGGCGTTGGAGATGGGTGGTGGGGGGCGAGGCGTGGGAGGTGGGTGGTGGGGCGCGAGGCGTGTGAGGTGGGTGGGGGGGCGAGGCGTTGGAGATGGGTGGTGGGGGGCGAGGCGTGTGAGGTGGGTGGGGGGGCGCGAGGCGTGGGAGGTGGGAGGTGGGTGGGGGAGCGAGGCGTGGGAGGTGTGGGACCAGAGAGCCACACACACACACACACACACACACACACAGTGGTCTACCATCCCACCTCACACTGCAATACCGTGTCAGTCACCCACCCTCACCACCCGCCTCATTCCTCACAATTATCCCGGCTCGCTAATCCTCTTCCGTCTCCTCCCCACGCCCGTGTAACCTGGCACGGCTCACCTTACACCTCTCTCCCCCACACCCCACACACACACACACACACACTCACTCACATACAAGAGAGCCTTGTTGTCTATTGCATCTATCGATACTACACCTCACATTCTTTCATTCTCTATCACCACGGCTCATCTGTGCCACACACACAAGTGTCGGTCAGCCTCTGTGCCACACACACACAAGTGTCGGTCAGCCTCTATGCCACACACACAAGTGTCGGTCAGCCTCTGTGCCACACACAAGTGTCGGTCAGCCTCTGTGCCACACACACAAGTGTCGGTCAGCCTCTGTGCCACACACAAGTGTCGGTCAGCCTCTGTGCCACACACACACACGTGTCGGTCAGCCTCTGTGCCACACACACAAGTGTCGGTCAGCCTCTGTGCCACACACACAAGTGTCGGTCAGCCTCTGTGCCACACACACAAGTGTCGGTCAGCCTCTGTGCCACACACACACAAGTGTCGGTCAAGCTCTGTGCCACACACACACAAGTGTCGGTCAGCCTCTGTGCCACACTTACAAGTGTCGGTCAGCCTCTGTGCCACACACACAAGTGTCGGTCAGCCTCTGAGCCACACACACAAGTGTCGGTCAGCCTCTGTGCCACACACACAAGTGTCGGTCAGCCTCTGTGCCACACACACAAGTGTCGGTCAGCCTCTGTGCCACACACACAAGTGTCGGTCAGCCTCTGTGCCACACACACACAAGTGTCGGTCAGCCTCTGTGCCACACACACAAGTGTCGGTCAAGCTCTGTGCCACACACACACAAGTGTCGGTCAGCCTCTGTGCCACACACACAAGTGTCGGTCAGCCTCTGTGCCACACTTACAAGTGTCGGTCAGCCTCTGTGCCACACACACCATCTCCCTCTCGTCAAGTCATGCAAAGGCGTCATGGGGGGGTGGACGCTGTCCACTGGGGGCCCCCTGAAGTAGACGGCCCCCCCCCCCCCTTCCTCCCTCAGTGTTGGAAGACATGACGCTTCTGGATCCATCAAATAGACGCATGTCTATTTGGGTTATCTCTACAGTTCTGTTCGCTACGTCGTTGGGTCGTGTGGAATCCACTGCTTTCACGATTAGCCAATCCGGTGTCACACTACCAATCCTTATCCTACCACGTATCCTACACTGGATTAGGTTTATCCACCTAATCCTTTCAATCACTAATCGATTATCGGAAACAACTCACGACCATCGTCCAATCACCCGGCACACAATCACCGATCCATGTTCCCCTCCAATCACCTGTCCAATCCATACACACCACCATCCAATCACATGTCCAATCCATACACACCACCATCCACTCACCTGACCAATCCATACATACCACCATCCAGTCACCTGACCAATCCATACACACCACCATCCACTCACCTGACCAATCCATACACACCACCATCCAGTCACCTGACCAATCCATACACACCACCATCCACTCACCTGACCAATCCATACACACCACCATCCAGTCACCTGACCAATCCATACACACCCCCTCCAGTCACCTGTCCAATCCATACATACCCCTCCAATCACCTGACCAATCCCATACACACCCCTCCAATCACCTCACCATCCCATACACACCCCCTTCCAATCACCTGACCAATCCATACACACCCCTCCAATCACCTCACCATCCCATACACACCATCCAATCACCTGACCAATCCCATACACACCATCCAATCACCTGACCAATCCATACAAACCCCCTACAATCATTTCACCATCCCATACACACCATTTCCTTTCCCACTGACCACTTCGCAAAGCCACCAACCCCCCCTCACCTTTCCTTCACCCCTCCCTCCCTCCCTTCACCTCCTCACCTTCACACACCTCCAAACCTCCTCTCCCAATCCTCCAGCGCTTCGAACACGTACGTGGGAGTCCCCCCTCAGCCCCAATTATCTTTTAAAACTCCCAGAGAACTCCCAGCGCTCGTCTCTTGAGCGATATCTCTTATCTCCAGCCCCCCAGAGCTTCACTTTTCATCCATGGGTCTTCCTCACACTGGGAGAATTTGCTTCTAAAACACTTTATCTCTCGCACTTAAACTTTCTCACAAAACTTTATTGATTATCTCTCGCACTTAAACTTTCTCACAAAACTTTATTGATTATCCTTTATTTTCCCCCCTCGCGATCACAAGTCTTCCTGCATCTTTTGCCTTAAGGAATAATGAAATTATTGAGATATTTTTTCTTTCAGTTAATGAAATTAATATATTTTTTCTTTCAGTTAATGAAATTATTGATATATTTTTTCTTTCAGTTAATGAAATTATTGATATATGTTTTTTCTTTCAGTTAATGAAATTAATATATTTTTTCTTTCAGTTAATGAAATTATTGATATATATTTTTTTTTCAGTTAATGATAACAAGTAGTGGTGATGTGAGAAGGAGATGGAGTGAGTAATTTGAAGGTTTGTTGAATGTGTTTGATGATAGAGTGGCAGATATAGGGTGTTTTGGTCGAGGTGGTGTGCAAAGTGAGAGGGTT
Organism: Panulirus ornatus; assembly: GCF_036320965.1. Lineage (NCBI taxonomy): Eukaryota > Metazoa > Arthropoda > Malacostraca > Decapoda > Palinuridae > Panulirus > Panulirus ornatus. Next base: position 18,835,867 of record NC_092290.1, on the reverse strand, counting down.
AGGGAAAATGATTTGGTAAACAGAGAAGAGGTAGTAAAAGCTTTGCGGAAGATGAAAGCCGGCAAGGCAGCAGGTTTGGATGGTATTGCAGTGGAATTTATTAAAAAAGGGGGTGACTGTATTGTTGACTGGTTGGTAAGGTTATTTAATGTATGTATGACTCATGGTGAGGTGCCTGAGGATTGGCGGAATGCGTGCATAGTGCCATTGTACAAAGGCAAAGGGGATAAGAGTGAGTGCTCAAATTACAGAGGTATAAGTTTGTTGAGTATTCCTGGTAAATTATATGGGAGGGTATTGATTGAGAGGGTGAAGGCATGTACAGAGCATCAGATTGGGGAAGAGCAGTGTGGTTTCAGAAGTGGTAGAGGATGTGTGGATCAGGTGTTTGCTTTGAAGAATGTATGTGAGAAATACTTAGAAAAGCAAATGGATTTGTATGTAGCATTTATGGATCTGGAGAAGGCATATGATAGAGTTGATAGAGATGCTCTGTGGAAGGTATTAAGAATATATGGTGTGGGAGGCAAGTTGTTAGAAGCAGTGAAAAGTTTTTATCGAGGATGTAAGGCATGTGTACGTGTAGGAAGAGAGGAAAGAAAGTGATTGGTTCTCAGTGAATGTAGGTTTGCGGCAGGGGTGTGTGATGTCTCCATGGTTGTTTAATTTGTTTATGGATGGGGTTGTTAGGGAGGTTACTGCAAGAGTTTTGGAAAGAGGGGCAAGTATGAAGTCTGTTGTGGATGAGAGAGCTTGGGAAGTGAGTCAGTTGTTGTTCGCTGATGATTCAGCGCTGGTGGCTGATTCATGTGAGAAACTGCAGAAGCTGGTGACTGAGTTTGGTAAAGTGTGTGAAAGAAGAAAGTTAAGAGTGAATGTGAATAAGAGCAAGGTAATTAGGTACAGTAGGGTTGAAGGTCAAGTCAATTGGGAGGTAAGTTTGAATGGAGAAAAACTGGAGGAAGTAAAGTGTTTTAGATATCTGGGAGTGGATCTGGCAGCGGATGGAACAATGGAAGCGGAAGTGGATCATAGGGTGGGGGAGGGGGCGAAAATTCTGGGAGCCTTGAAGAATGTGTGGAAGTCGAGAACATTATCTCGGAAAGCAAAAATGGGTATGTTTGAAGGAATAGTGGTTCCAACAATGTTGTATGGTTGCGAGGCGTGGGCTATGGATAGAGTTGTGCGCAGGAGGATGGATGTGCTGGAAATGAGATGTTTGAGGACAATGCGTGGTGTGAGGTGGTTTGATCGAGTAAGTAACGTAAGGGTAAGGAGAGATGTGTGGAAATAAAAAGAGCGTGGTTGAGAGAGCAGAAGAGGGTGTTTTGAAATGGTTTGGGCACATGGAGAGAATGAGTGAGGAAAGATTGACCAAGAGGATATATGTGTCGGAGGTGGAGGGAGCAAGGAGAAGAGGGAGACCAAATTGGAGGTGGAAAGATGGAGTGAAAAAGATTTTGTGTGATCGGGGCCTGAACATGCAAGAGGGTGAAAGGAGGGCAAGGAATAGAGTGAATTGGATCGATGTGGTTTACCGGGGTTGACGTGCTGTCAGTGGATTGAATCAGGGCATGTGAAGCGTCTGGGGTAAACCATGGAAAGCTGTGTAGGTATGTATATTTGCGTGTGTGGACGTATGTATATACATGTGTATGGGGGGGGGGGGTTGGGCCATTTCTTTCGTCTGTTTCCTTGCGCTACCTCGCAAACGCGGGAGACAGCGACAAAGCAAAAAAAAAAAAAATTTTCTTACATTTAATGAAATTATTGATATATTTTTTTCTTTCAGTTATGACTTATACATCCAGTAGCTTCGCCCACATCCCACCCCACATCACCCCCACCACCCCACCCCACCCCACCTCCTCCCCACCCCCACCTCCCCATCTCCTTCCCTCGCTAAATTCCCCCCCAACACTTGACCATCCTGCCAAATTGGACGAGGTCCTTTTAACGTCTTCATTCCACCGTGTTGTTCCTTAACCCCCCCCCCCAGACAAATCGTATTCACACACTTCCCCCCCCTCCCCCGTCCTCCACAAGTGGCACTAGATCCTGTGTGAACGCCAGGCATATCATGGCGCCGGCCAACTTCATCAACTGAAACTTCAGCTCCCTGAAGCAACTTCCCTCGTTGCTCTGGTATCACTGATAATGCCTTGGCTTACCCAGCAATCATTATCTAAGTTAAACTCTTTATATATACCCGTCTACTATTCTATTTATCTATCTATATCTATTTCTCTACCTATCTATCTATGTCTATATATCTATCTGTCCATCTGTCTATTTATCTATTATTCTATCTATGTATCTATTTATCTACCTATCTGTTTGTCTATCTATCTATCTACTTGTCTATTTATCTATTTATCAATCTATATCGATTTATCTAAATATCTAATTATCTATTTGTCTATATTTATCTATCTACCTAGATATGTATATTTATATCTATCTATCTGTCTATTTATCTCTCTATTTGTCCATATAAATCTATTTCTATCTATCTATCTAATTATCTATCTATCTACTTATCTATCTATTCATCCATCTATCTATTTATCTATCTAGCCAACGCATTTCGGGGGTAGCCTGGGTGGAGGAGACAAGGGTGTTAGTGGGGGGGTTGTAGGTGGTGGAGACATGAAGAGAACATTCAGTGGGTACAATACATGGGCTCAGGTGGGCGGGGGGGGGGGCCCCCTCCCGTCCTCACCCTTAGTGTGACATCCTCCACCACGTGTGTTCCTGGTGCACCACATCCAGGTGTGTATGTGTGTGTGTGTGTATGTGTGTGTGTGTGTGTGTGTGTGTGTGTGTGTGTATGTGTGTGTGTGTGTGTGTGTTGTAGGAACTCGTGATAATTAACTTTACAACCAGTCCAGTTCATAACCACACAAATGTTTGAAAACCATCTCCGTAAACAGGTCTTCACAAGCAGTGGATTGTAGCACACATACATGAAAAAAAAAGAAAGAAAAAGAAAGAAAGAGAAAGAAAGAAAGAAAGAGAGGCATTAGAGAGGCATTAGTGTCATTAATGAATAATTTTTAAGTCATCAAACACTTGGCCTCATCCACCAATCACAAGCCTCTATGTGGCCCTTGATGGGGTCTGGGTTAAGATGATTCCTCCACATTAACATGTTATGATGATTCCTCAACATTAACATGTTAGATGATTCCTCAACATTAACATGTTAGGATGATTCCTCCACATTAACATGTTATGATGATTCCTCCACATTAACATGTTATGATGATTCCTCAACATTAACATGTTATGATGATTCCTCAACATTAACATGTTAGATGATTCCTCAACATTAACATGTTAGGATGATTCCTCCACATTAACATGTTATGATGATTCCTCAACATTAACATGTTATGATGATTCCTCAACATTAACATGTTATGATGATTCCTCAACATTAACATGTTAGATGATTCCTCAACATTAACATGTTAGGATGATTCCTCCACATTAACATGTTATGATGATTCCTCCACATTAACATGTTATGATGATTCCTCAACATTAACATGTTATGATGATTCCTCAACATTAACATGTTATGATGATTCCTCAACATTAACATGTTATGATGATTCCTCAACATTAACATGTTAGATGATTCCTCAACATTAACATGTTAGGATGATTCCTCCACATTAACATGTTATGATGATTCCTCCACATTAACATGTTATGATGATTCCTCAACATTAACATGTTATGATGATTCCTCAACATTAACATGTTATGATGATTCCTCCACATTAACATGTTATGATGATTCCTCAACATTAACATGTTATGATGATTCCTCAACATTAACATGTTAGGATGATTCCTCAACATTAACATGTTATGATGATTCCTCCACATTAACATGTTATGATGATTCCTCCACATTAACATGTTATGATGATTCCTCAACATTAACATGTTATGATGATTCCTCAACATTAACATGTTATGATGATTCCTCAACATTAACATGTTAGGATGATTCCTCAACATTAACATGTTATGATGATTCCTCAACATTAACATGTTAGATGATTCCTCAACATTAACATGTTAGGATGATTCCTCAACATTAACATGTTATGATGATTCCTCAACATTAACATGTTATGATGATTCCTCAACATTAACATGTTAGGATGATTCCTCAACATTAACATGTTAGGATGATTCCTCAACATTAACATGTTATGATGATTCCTCAACATTAACATGTCAATGATTCCTCTACATTAACATGTTAGATTGATTCCTCATACATTAACATTTAGATGATATCCTCAACATTAACATGTTAGGCTGATTCCTCTACATTAACAAGTTAAATTAATTCCCAACATTAACATGTTAAATGAATGACCTCAACATTAACAGGTTATGATGAATCCTCATCAATAACATGTTATTATGATCATCCCAACATTAACATTTATATATTCCGCCTACATTTAACATGTTATGAAGATTCCTCAACATTAACATGTTAGATGATTCCTCTACATTAACATGTTAGATATAATGTACACATTGCCTCAAGCTATGCACACAACACACACAACGAACCCACCAGGGCCTCGTAATTATGACTAAGGTATCTTTGGGTGGTGTGGGTGTGTGGGTGGTGGGTGTGGGTGTGGGTGGGTGGGTAGTCGGGGGGAGGGAGGGTAGGGAAGGGGGGGTGCTTAATATATGAAGGGGTTCTGGGTGGGGACCCCCCCCTTGTCCCAGGTCCCTCTAATGTGCTCTATGGTGGGGGACCACCCCTTGTCCCAGGTCCCTCTGTGTTTCATTGGTTACTTTTATTCCACACTAACCATGTGACCCATGTGGTTACTGTTTTGTACCACACTAGCAGTGACCATGTGGCACTGGTGATCACACAAGCAGTGACCCCTTGGCACTGTTTGTACCAACACTAGCATGACCATAGTGTGAAATGTATTTACCACACTAAGCAAGGACCAAGTGGTACTAGTTGTACCACACTAAGCAAGTGAACCATGTGGTATTGTTCTTAACCTACACTAGCAGTGACCATAGTGCACTGTGTACCACACTGGTGGCATTGACCATTTGGCACATTGTACCACACTAGCAGAGACCATGTGGTACTGTGTACCACACTAGCAGTGACCATGTGGTACTGTTGTCCACCCACAAAGCAGTGACCAATCGTGGTATTTGTTTTTACCACACTAGCAGTGACCATGTGCACTTGTTGTATTGTACCCACAGGCAGTGACCATGTGGCAATGTAGTACCACTCTAGCAGTGACCAAGTGGCACGTTGTACCCCAACTAGCAGTGACCATGTGGTACTGTTTTTGTACCCACACTATCAGTCACCATGTTTACTGTTGTAACCACACTAGCAGTGACCAAGTGGTAAATTGTTTACCACACTAGCAGTGACCAAGTGGCACGTTGTACCACACTGGCAGTGCCATGTGCACGTAGTACCACACTAGCCATGACCCATGTGGCCCTGTTGTACCACACTAGCAGTGACCATGTGGCATGTTGTTACCACACTAGCATGACCATGGTGGCACAGTTGTACCACACTACAGTGACCATGTGGCACAGTGTACCACACTAGCAGTGACTCATGTGGCACTGCTGTACCACACTAGCAGTGAACCATGGAGGCACTGTGTAACATACTAGCAGTGACCATTTGGCACAGTATGTACCACACTGGCCAGTGACCATGTGGCACTGTTGTAACCACACTAGCAAGTGACCATGTGGCACAGTGTACCATCACAGCAGTGCCCATGTGGCACTGTTGTATCCACACTAGCAGTTGACCATATGGCACTGTTGTACGACACTAGCAGGACCATGTGGCTACGTATTGTACCACACGCAGCAGTACCAGTGGTACTGTGTACCCTCACTACCAGTGACCATGTGGAACTGTTGTAACCACACTAGCAGTGACCATGTGCACTGTTGTACCACACAACAGTGACATAAGTCACTGTGGACATCAAAACTCGTATCATCCAAGTACACATACTTCCCTCTCGCGAATCTTCCACATACATTCCCATGGCTTCCTCCTCACAACACACACCCTCTTACTCTCTCTCTCACTCTCTCTCATCTCTCTCTCATCTCTCTCTCTCACAGATCTCATTTCTCTCCCACTCTCTCTCTCAACTCTCCTCTCTCACATTCATCTCTCTCTCTCTCCTCACTCACTCTCGCTCTCTTTACTCTGCCTCAACAACACGCCTTGAGTCCCCCTCTCCTCCCCACGCCCTCCCCCCCATTTTTTCCCCTACGTGTTTTCGAATCTTTTTCTTACAGGCGTTTTACGTCTTGTTTACAGGCATAACGTCTTGTTTACACCCAGTACGTCTTGTTTAAAGGCATATCTTGTTTACACCCATTACGTCTTGTTTACAAGCATAACGTCTTGTTTACACCCAGTGCGTCTTGTTTACAGGCATATCTTGTTGACACATTAAACGTCTTGTTTACAGCGTAACGTTTTGTTACAAGCATAACGTCTTGTTTACAATCATAACGTCTTGTTTACAGCATAACACCTTGTTTACAAGCATAACGTCTTGTTTACACCCAGTGCGTCTTGTTTACAGGCATATCTTGTTTACACATTACGTCTTGTTTACAGGCGTTACGTAACGTTTTGTTTACAAGCATAACGTCTTGTTTACAATCATAACGTCTTGTTTACAGGCATAACACCTTGTTTACAAGCATAACATCTTGTTCACAGGTATAGCGTCTTATTTACAAGCATTACGTGTTCTTTTGTTTACAAGGGTTTAATTTTCTTTTTTACATGTTCTGCCTATTCTTTTACACACTCTTTTACTCTTTGCGTTTTTTACACACATTATCTATTTTTCTTTTTTACACTCTGGGTCCCTGGGGGGGCCCCACTCCAGGCGGTCCCCTACGTGTGGTGTTAGTGTGGTGGGGGTGTGGGGTTGTGTGTGTTGTGTGTGTTGTGTGTGTTGTAGGAACCGTATAATTAATTTTAAAACCCATCCATTTCATAACCAACAAATGTTTGAAAACCTCCCCGTAAACGGTCTTAAAAAAGCGGGGATTGTACCCATACTAAAAAAAAAAGAAAAAAAGAAAAAAAGAGAAAGAAAAAGAAAGAGGGGGATTAGAGGGGCATTATTTGCCCATTAATAATAATTTTTAAGTCATCAAACTTGGCTCACCCAAAAACAATCACAAGCCTCTTTGTGGCCCTTGAGGGGGTCGGGTTTAGATGTTTCCCTTTCCCACATTAACATGTTAGATGATTCCTCAACATTAACATTTAGATGTTTCCCTCAACATTAACATGTTTAGGGGATTCCCCCACATTAACATTAGATGTTTCCTCACTTTAACATTTAGATGTTTCCCTCAAACATTAACATTTGGGGATGTTTTCCTCAACTTAACATTTTAAATGTTTCCTAACTTAACATGTTGGGATGTTTCCCCCACATTACATGTTAGATGATTCCTCAACATTACATTTTAGATGATTCCCTAAAATTTAACATTTTTGATGATTTCAAATTAAAGTTGATGTTTCCTCAACTTAACTGTTGGGGATGTTTCCCCCAACATTAACATTTAATGTTTCCTCCTTAACATGTTAGGATTCCCTCAACATTAACATGTTAATATTCCCAACTTTAACGTTAAATTCCCAACATTAACAGTTAGTATTCCTCAACATTACATGTTAGATGTTTCCTCACATTAACAGTTTTTGATTCCTCCACATTCATTTTTTAAGTTTCCTAAACATTAACTGTTAAGTTTCCCCTCCACATTAACGTTAGGATGATTCCCCCACATTAACATTTATGATGTTTCCTCAACATTTAACATGTTTGTGATTCCTCAATTTCCCCGTTTGATATTCCCCCCCACATTAACATGTTAAGATTCCCCCACATTAAATGTTTGTGATTCCCAACTTTAACATGTTGGGGATTTTCCCCAAACATTAACAGTTAGGATGTTCCCCACTTAAATTTAGATGATTCCTCAACATTAACAGTTATGATACCCCTCAACTTTAACAGTTAGATTTTCCCCCTTTTAAACATGTTAAATGAATTCCTCAACTTTAACATGTTAGATAAATTCCCCCACATTAAAGGGTTTGGATGATTCCCAACATTAAACTGTTAGATGATTCCTCACAAAATGTTATAAAATTCCCAACATTAACATGTTAGATGATTTCCCAACTTTAACATGAAAATTGATTCCCTCAAATTAACATTTTAGGTGATTCCTACATTAACATTTTAAAATTTGATTCCTCAACAAAACATTTTTTGTGACCCTCACTTTAACATGTAGGAGATTCCCCCCAACATTAAATGTAGATGTCCTCAACATTAAACTTTTAAAAGGATTCCTCAATTAACATGTTAGGATGATTCCTCAACATTAACATGTTTAGGATGATTCCTCACATTAACATGTTAGATGATTCCTCAACATAACATGTTAGATGATTCCTCAACATTAACAAGTTAGATGATCCTCAACATTAACATGTTATGATGATTCCTCAACATTAACATGTTAGATGATTCCTCAACATTAACATGTTAGATGATTCCTCAACATTAACATGTTAGGATGATTCCTCAACATTAACATGTTAGGATGATTCCTCAACATTAACATGTTAGATGATTCCTCAACATTAACATGTTAGATGATTCCTCAACATTAACATGTTAGATGATTCCTCAACATTAACATGTTAGATGATTCCTCAACATTAACATGTTAGGATGATTCCTCAACATTAACATGTTAGGATGATTCCTCAACATTAACATGTTAGGATGATTCCTCAACATTAACATGTTAGGATGATTCCTCAACATTAACATGTCATGATGATTCCTCAACATTAACATGTTAGGATGATTCCTCAACATTAACATGTCATGATGATTCCTCAACATTAACATGTTAGGATGATTCCTCAACATTAACATGTTATGATGATTCCTCTACATTAACATGTTATGATGATTCCTCTACATTAACATGTTATGATGATTCCTCAACATTAACATGTTATGATGATTCCTCTACATTAACATGTTATGATCATTCCTCAACATTAACATGTTAGGATGATTCCTCAACATTAACATGTTATGATGATTCCTCTACATTAACATGTTATGATGATTCCTCTACATTAACATGTTAGATGATTCCTCAACATTAACATGTTAAATGATTCCTCAACAGTAACATGTTAGGATGATTCTTCTACATTAACATGTTAAATGATTCCTCAACATTAACATGTTAGATGATTCCTCAACATTAACATGTAAGGATGATTCCTCAACATTAACATGTTATGATGATTCCTCAACATTAACATGTTATGATGATTCCTCAACATTAACATGTTAGGATGATTCCTCAACATTAACATGTTAGATGATTCCTCAACATTAACATGTTAAATGATTCCTCAACATTAACATGTTAGGATGATTCTTCTACATTAACATGTTAAATGATTCCTCAACATTAACATGTTAGATGATTCCTCAACATTAACATGTAAGGATGATTCCTCAACATTAACATGTTATGATGATTCCTCAACATTAACATGTTATGATGATTCCTCAACATTAACATGTATGATGATTCCTCAACATTAACATGTTAGATGATTCCTCAACATTAACATGTAAGGATGATTCCTCTATATTAACATGTTAAATGATTCCTCAACATTAACATGTTAGGATGATTCCTCAACATTAACATGTTAAATGATTCCTCAACATTAACATGTTAGGATGATTCCTCTATATTAACATGTTAAATGATTCCTCAACATTAACATGTTAGGATGATTCCTCTATATTAACATGTTAAATGATTCCTCAACATCAACATGTTAGATGATTCCTCTACATTAACATGTTAGGATGATCCTTCTACATTAACATGTTAAATGATTCCTCAACATTAACATGTTACATGATTCCTCTACATTAACATGTTAGGATGATTCTTCTACATTAACATGTTAAATGATTCCTCAACATTAACATGTCAAATGATTCCTCAACATTAACATGTTAGATGATTCCTTTACATTAACATGTTAGGATGATTCCTCTACATTAACATGTCAAATGATTCCTCTACATTAACATGTTAGGATGATTCCTCTACATTAACATGTTAAATGATTCCTCAACATTAACATGTCAAATGATTCCTCTACATTAACATGTTAGGATGATTCCTCTACATTAACATGTTAGATGATTCCTCAACATTAACATGTTAGGATGATTCCTCTACATTAACATGTTAAATGATTCCTTAACATTAACATGTTAAATGATTCCTCAACATTAACATGTTATGATGATTCCTCAACATTAACATGTTATGATGATTCCTCAACATTAACATGTTATGATGATTCCTCAACATTAACATGTTATGATGATTCCTCTACATTAACATGTTAGGATGATTCCTCTACATTAACATGTCAAATGATTCCTCTACATTAACATGTTAAATGATTCCCCAACATTAACATGTTAGATGATTCCTCTACATTAACATGTTAGATGATATGTACACATTTGCTCAAGCTATGGCACACACACACACAGCCCACCAGGGCCTCGTAATTATGAATAAGTTATTTGGGTGGGTGGTGGGTGTGGGTGGGTGATGGGTGTGGGTGTGGGTGGGTGGGTGAGTCGGGGGGAGGGAGGGGAGGGAAGGGGGGGTGCTTAATTATGAAGGGGGTTCTGGGTGTGGGGACCCCCCCCTTGTCCCAGGTCCCTCTATGTGCTCTATGGTGTGGGGACCCCCCTTGTCCCAGGTCCCTCTGTGTTTCATTTGGTACTTTTATTCCACACTACCAGTGACCATGTGGTACTGTTGTACCACACTAGCAGTGACCATGTGGCACTGGTGTATCACACTAGCAGTGACCATGTGGCACTGTTGTACCACACTAGCAGTGACCATGTGGTATTGTTTTACCACACTAGCAGTGACCATGTGGTACTGTTGTACCACACTAGCAGTGACCATGTGGTATTGTTTTACCACACTAGCAGTGACCATGTGGCACTGTTGTACCACACTGGCAGTGACCATGTGGCACTGTTGTACCACACTAGCAGTGACCATGTGGTACTGTTGTACCACACTAGCAGTGACCATGTGGTACTGTTGTACCACACTAGCAGTGACCATGTGGTATTGTTTTACCACACTAGCAGTGACCATGTGGCACTGTTGTACCACACTGGCAGTGACCATGTGGCACTGTTGTACCACACTAGCAGTGACCATGTGGCACTGTTGTACCACACTAGCAGTGACCATGTGGTACTGTTGTACCACACTAGCAGTCACCATGTGGTACTGTTGTACCACACTAGCAGTGACCATGTGGTATTGTTTTACCACACTAGCAGTGACCATGTGGCACTGTTGTACCACACTGGCAGTGACCATGTGGCACTGTTGTACCACACTAGCAGTGACCATGTGGCACTGTTGTACCACACTAGCAGTGACCATGTGGCACTGTTGTACCACACTAGCAGTGACCATGTGGCACTGTTGTACCACACTAGCAGTGACCATGTGGCACTGTTGTACCACACTAGCAGTGACCATGTGGCACTGTTGTACCACACTAGCAGTGACCATGTGGCACTGTTGTAACATACTAGCAGTGACCATGTGGCACTGTTGTACCACACTGGCAGTGACCATGTGGCACTGTTGTACCACACTAGCAGTGACCATGTGGCACTGTTGTACCACACTAGCAGTGACCATGTGGCACTGTTGTACCACACTAGCAGTGACCATGTGGCACTGTTGTACCACACTAGCAGTGACCATGTGGCACTGTTGTACCACACTAGCAGTGACCATGTGGTACTGTTGTACCACACTAGCAGTGACCATGTGGCACTGTTGTACCACACTAGCAGTGACCATGTGGCACTGTTGTACCACACTAGCAGTGACTTAAGTCACTGTGGACATCAAAACCGTATCCAGTACACATACTTCCCTCTCGCTAATCTTCCTCATACATTCCCTCATGGCTTCCTCCTCACACACTCTCCTCTCTCTCTCTCTCTCTCTCTCTCTCTCTCTCTCTCTCTCTCTCTCTCTCTCTCTCTCTCTCTCTCTCTCTCTAACCCTGTTCTAAATCTCGTTTTCTTCTTGCCTCATCCGTAGCTGGCTGATGACCCCAGACTTTGCCATTACTGACCTACTGTAGTGAGGACAGTGCCTGGCTGGTGGTTTGGACAGTGCCTGGCTGGTGGTGAGGACAATGCCTGGCTGGTGGGTGAGGACAGTGCCTGGCTGGTGGGTGAGGACAGTGCCTGGCTGGTGGGTGAGGACAGTGCCTGGCTGAGGGTGAGGACAGTGCCTGGCTGGTGGTTAGGACAGTGCCTGGCTGGTGGTGAGGACAGTGCCTGGCTAGTGGTTAGGACAGTGCCTGGCTGGTGGGTGAGGACAGTGCCTGGCTGGTGGTGAGGACAGTTCCTGGCTGGTGGTGAGGACAGTGCCTGGCTGGTGGGTGAGAACAAGGCCTGGTTGGGGGTGAGGACAGTGCCTGGCTGGTGGGTGAGGACAGTGCCTGGCTGGTGGGTGAGAACAATGCCTGGTTGGGGGTGAGGACAGTGCCTGACTGGTGGGTGAGGACAGCGCCTGGCTGGTGGGTGAGGACAGTGCCTGGCTGGTGGGTGAGGACAGTGCCTGGCTGGTGGGTGAGGACAGTGCCTGGCTGGTGGGTGAGAACAATGCCTGGCTGGGGTCAGGACAGTGCCTGGCTGGTGGGTGAGGACAGTGCCTGGCTGGTGGGTGAGGACAGTGCCTGGCTAGTGGTGAGGACAGTGCCTAGCTGGGGGTGAGGACAGTGCCTGGCTGGTGGTGAGGACAGTGCCTGGCTGGGGGTGGGGACAGTGCCTGGCTGGGGGTGAGGACAGTGCCTGGCTGGGGGTGGGGACAGTGCCTGGCTGGGGGTGGGGACAGTGCCTGGCTGGGGGTTAGGACAGTGCCTGGCTGGGTGAGGACAGTGACTGGCTGGTGGATGAGGACAGTGCCTGGCTGGGGGTGAGGACAGTGCCTGGCTGGTGGATGAGGACAGTGCCTGGCTGGGGTGAGAACAATGCCTGGCTGGGGTGAGGACAGTGCCTGGCTGGAGGTCAGGACAGTCCCTGGCTGGGGGTGAGGAAATGCCTGGCTGGGGGTGAGGACAGTTCCTGGCTGGGGTGAGGACAGTGCCTAGCTGGGGGTGAGGACAGTTCCTGGCTGGGGGTGAGGACAGTTCCTGGCTGGGGTGAGGACAGTGCCTGGCGAGGGTGAGGACAGTACCTAGCTGGGGGTGAGGACAGAGCCTGGCTGGGGGTGAGGACAGTGCCTGGCTGGGGTGAGGACAGTGCCTAACTGGGGGTGAGGACAGTGCCTGGCTGGGGGTGAGGACAGTGCCTAGCTGGGGGTGAGGACAGTGCCTGGCTGGGGTGAGGACAGTGCCTAGCTGGGGGTGAGGACAGTGCCTGGCTGGGGGTGAGGACAGTGCCTAACTGGGGGTGAGGACAGTGCCTGGCTGGGGGTGAGGACAGTGCCTAGCTGGGGGTGAGGACAGTGCCTGGCTGGGGTGAGGACAGTGCCTAGCTGGGGGTGAGGACAGTGCCTGGCTGGGGGTGAGGACAGTGCCTAGCTGGGGGTGAGGACAGTGCCTGGCTGGGGTGAGGACAGTGCCTAGCTGGGGGTGAGGACAGTGCCTGGCTGGGGGTGAGGACAGTGCCTGGCTGGGGGTGAGGACAGTGCCTAGCTGGGGGTGAGGACAGTGCCTGGCTGGGGTGAGGACAGTGCCTAGCTGGGGGTGAGGACAGTGCCTAGCTGGGGGTGAGGACAGTGCCTGGCTGGGGGTGAGGACAGTGCCTAGCTGGGGGTGAGGACAGTGCCTGGCTGGGGTGAGGACAGTGCCTAGCTGGGGGTGAGGACAGTGCCTGGCTGGGGGTGAGGACAGTGCCTAGCTGGGGGTGAGGACAGTGCCTGGCTGGGGTGAGGACAGTGCCTAGCTAGGGGTGAGGACAGTGCCTGGCTGGGGTGAGGACAGTGCCTAGCTGGGGGTGAGGACAGTGCCTGGCTGGGGGTGAGGACAGTGCCTAGCTGGGGGTGAGGACAGTGCCTGGCTGGGGTGAGGACAGTGCCTAGCTGGGGGTGAGGACAGTGCCTGGCTGGGGTGAGGACAGTGTCTAGCTGGGGGTGAGGACAGTGCCTGGCTGGGGGTGAGGACAGTGCCTAGCTGGGGGTGAGGACAGTGCCTGGCTGGGGTGAGGACAGTGCCTAGCTGGGGGTGAGGACAGTGCCTAGCTGGGGGTGAGGACAGTGCCTAGCTGGGGGTGAGGACAGTGCCTGGCTGGGGGTGACGACAGTGCCTAGCTGGGGGTGAGGACAGTGCCTAGCTGGGGGTGAGGACAGTGCCTAGCTGGGGGTGAGGACAGTGCCTAGCTGGGGGTGAGGACAGTGCCTAGCTGGGGATGAGGACAGTGCCTAGCTGGGGGTGAGGACAGTGCCTAGCTGGGGGTGAGGACAGTGCCTAGCTGGGGGGTGACGACAGTGCCTAGCTGGGGGTGAGGACAGTGCCTAGCTGGGGGTGAGGACAGTGCCTAGCTGGGGGTGAGGACAGTGCCTAGCTGGGGGTGAGGACAGTGCCTAGCTGGGGGTGAGGACAGTGCCTAGCTGGGGGTGAGGACAGTGCCTAGCTGGGGGTGAGGACAGTGCCTAGCTGGGGGTGAGGACAGTGCCTAGCTGGGGGTGAGGACAGTTGTGAAATTTTTGTCTGAATTTACACCAAGAAAACAAACTGAGACTCTGGCTTGAACGGCGTCACGGAGGAGGACGAAAGTGTTGGAGGGAGAGACTGTTGGAGGGAGAGTGTAGGAGGGAGAGTGTTGGAGGGAGAGAGTGTTGGGGCTAGGAAGTGTTGGGGGTAGACAGTGTTGGAATCAGAGAATGTTGGAGGGAGAGAGTGTTGGATTGAGTGTTGGGGGTAGGAAGTGTTGGAGGGAAAGTGTTGGGGGAGAGTGTTGAAGGCGAGAGTGTTGGAGGGAGAGTTCTGGAGGGAGTGATGGCTAGAAGGGTAGCGCTGGAGGGGTAATGTTGGAGGGGCAGTGTTGGAGGAGTAATGTTGGCGGGTTCGTGTTGGAGGGGTAGTGTTGGAGGAGTACTGTTAGCGGGTTCGTGTTGGAGGGGTAGTGTTGGAGGAGTACTGTTAGCGGGTTCGTGTTGGAGGGGTAGTGTTGGGGGTGTTAGTGTTGGAGGAGTAATGTTGGAGGGGTTCGTGTTGGAGGGGTAGTGTTGGGGTGTTAGTGTTGGAGGAGTAATGTTGGGGGTTCGTGTTGGGGTGTTAATGTTGGAGGAGTAATGCTGGCGGGGTTCGTGTTGGAGGGGTAGTGTTAGGGTGTTAGTGTTGGAGGAGTAATGTTGGGGGTTCGTGTTGGAGGGGTAGTGTTGGGGTGTTAGTGTTGGAGGAGTAATGTTGGCGGGGTTCGTGTTGGAGGGGTAGTGTTAGGGTGTTAGTGTTGGAGGAGTAATGTTGGGGGGTTCGTGTTGGGGTGTTAGTGTTGGCGGGGTTCGTGTTGGAGGGGTAGTGTTGGGGGTGTTAGTGTTGGAGGAGTAATGTTGGCGGGGTTCGTGTTGGAGGGGTAGTGTTGGGGGTGTTAGTGTTGGAGGGAGGGATGAGTCTGGCTGACTCAGTGTGTGTAGTGGTGTTGTCATTGACCGGCCATTAACCCACTCACCACCACACTGGCTCAGCCCTCCACCCCTGAACCACGACGGTACGACCCCCCCGAACCACGACGGTACGACCTCCCTGAACCACGACGGTACGACCTCCCTGAATCACGACGGTACGACCCCCTGAACCACGACGGTACGACCCCCTGAACCACGATGGTACGACCCCCTGAACCACGACGGTACGACCCCCTGAATCACGACGGTACGACCCCCTGAACCACGACGGTACGACCCCCTGAATCACGACGGTACGACCCCCTGAACCACGACGGTACGACCCCCCTGAATCACGACGGTACGACCCCCTGAACCACGACGTTACGACCTCCTGAACCACGACGGTACGACCCGCTGAACCACGACGGTATGACCCCCTGAACCACGACGGTACGACCCCCCTGAATCACGACGGTACGATCCCCTGAACCACGACGGTACGACCCCCTGAACCACGACGGTACGACCCCCTGAACCACGACGGTACGACCCCCGTGAACCACGACGGTACGACCCCGTGAACCACGACGGTACGACCTCCCTGAACCACGACGGTACGACCCCCTGAACAACGACGGTACGACCCTTGACCAAGACGGTGCGACCCCCTGAACCACGACGGTACGACCCCCTGAACCACGACGGTTTGAACCCCCTGAACCACGACGGTACGACCCCCTGAACCACGACGGTGCGACCCCCCTGAACCACGACGGTTCGACCCCCTGAACCAGGACGGTACGATCCCCTGAACCACGACGGTACGAACTCCTGAACCACGACGGTTCGAACCCCTGAACCACGACGGTACGACCCCTTGAACCACGACGGTTCGACCCCCTGAACCACGACGGTACGAGCCCCTGAACCAGGACGGTACGACCCCCTGAACTACGACGGTGCGACCATCTGAACCACGACGGTACGACCCCCTGAACCACGACGGTACGACCCCCTGAACCACAACGTTATGACCCCCTGAACCACGACGGTACGACCCCCTGAACCACAACGGTATGACCCCCTGAACCACGACGGTACGACCCCCTGAACCACGACGGTACGACCCCCTGAACCACAACGGTATGACCCCCTGAACCACGACGGTACGACCTCCCTGAACCACGACGGCACGACCCCCTGAACCACGACGGTACGACCCCCTGAACCACGACGGTACGACCCCCTGAACCACGACGGTACGACCCTTGACCAAGACGGTACGACCCCTAAAGCACCCGTGTATGACCATTGTGTATGTTGACCTGGCCACAATAACCCCCACCCCCCCAGATGCATCGCCATACCCCTGGTGTCTCGCGGTACCCCTGGTGTCTCGCGGTGCCCCTGGCGTCTCGCGGTGCCCCTGGTGTCTCGCGGTGCCCCTGGTGTCTCGCGGTGCCCCTGGTGTCTCGCGATACCCTTAGAGTCTCGCGGTGCCCCTGGTGTCTCGCGGTACCCCTGGTGTCTCGCGGTGCCCCTGGTGTCTCGCGGTACCCCTGGTGTCTCGCGATACCCTTAGAGTCTCGCGGTGCCCCTGGTGTCTCGCGGTACCCCTGGTGTCTCGCGATACCCTTAGAGTCTCGCGGTACCCCTGGTGTCTCGCGGTGCTCCTGGTGTCTCGCGGTGCCCCTGGTGTCTCGCGATGCCCCTGGTGTCTCGCGGTGCCCCTGATGTCTCGCGATGCCCCTGGTGTCTCGCGATGCCCCTGGTGTCTCGCGGTGCTCCTGGTGTCTCGCGATACCCCTAGTGGCTCGCGGTGCCCCTGGTGTCTCGCGATGCCCCTGGTGTCTCGCGGTGCTCCTGGTGTCTCGCGATACCCCTCGTGGCTCGCGGTGCCCCTGGTGTCTCGCGATACCCTTAGAGTCTCGCGATGCCCCTGGAGTCTCGCGATGCCCCTAGAGTCTCGCGATGCCCCTGGTGTCTCGCGGTGCCCCTGGTGTCTCGCGATACCCTTAGAGTCTCGCGATGCCCCTGGTGTCTCGCGATACCCTTAGAGTCTCGCGGTGCCCCTGGTGTCTCGCGATACCCTTAGAGTCTCGCGGTGCCCCTGGTGTCTCGCGATGTCCTTAGAGTCTCGCGATACCCTTAAGAGTCTCGCGATGCCCCTGGTGTCTCGCGATACCCTTAGAGTCTCGCGGTGCCCCTGGTGTCTCGCGATGCCCCTAGTGTCTCGCGGTGCCCCTAGTGTCTCGCGGTGCCCCTGGTGTCTCGCGGTGCCCCTAGTGTCTCGCGGTGCCCCTAGTGTCTCGCGGTGCCCCTGGTGTCTCGCGGTAGTGGGCAGTGCTTCTGCCTGACTGGGTGAGGATGTGAGTCAGCAACCCGGCCCTCCTGACCGCTCTCACACACTCACAGCAGCCGAGAGAGAGAGAGAGAGAGAGAGAGAGAGAGAGAGAGAGAGAGAGAGAGAGAGAGAGAGAGAGAGAGGCGGGGCGTGGGTGAGAGCCATGGCTGGGGTCACCATGAGTACATTATCGTGAAGTACCACACAGACAGACGGACGCACGGACTGACTGGCCCTTGTTACACCAGACCTCTCCCTCCCGCTCTCCCTGACTCTCCCTCCCACTCTCCCTGACTCTCCATCCCGCTCTCCCTGACTCTCTTCCTCATACTCTGTCTCCCTCTCACTCTCCCCTGCCTTCGTTCTAACTCTCCCTGTCTCCTTCCCACTCTCCCAGTTTCCCTCCCTCTCTCATCCTACTTCCTTCCCACTCTCCCTCCCACTCTCCCTACCTCCCTCCCAATCGTTCTGTTTCTCTTCCACTCCCTCCCCTACTCTCTCTCCCCCCGCACATCTATTTCTAACTCTCCCTAACCACCCACGACAAAGGAATATGAATAAGATGAACAACAAACGAAAATGATGTATGGTGGCCATTCAACCATCGGCCAACGCGCGCGCGCGCCTCAATTTCCAACTATTTCCCCTCAGTCTCTCTCTCTCTCTCTCTCTCTCTCTCTCTCTCTCTCTCTCTCTCTCTCTCTGACTTCCAACATATTCCTGACACCCCAGGAGGAGGGAAGGGGGAGGGGGGGATTTATATATATATATATATATATATATATATATATATATATATATATATATATATATATATACATCGTAACCCACACCGGGTGTTGTCAGCTTCCAACATGCCGGGCGATGTGGTCAGACATTAGGATACTTACAACAAAGAGGCTATCCTTACTGACACCCGTACACTCATCTCCCTATCCCCAGTACTCATCCTATCCTCCCCTATCTCCAGTACTCATCCTATCCTCCCCTATCTCCCGTACTCATCCTATCCTCCCCTATCCCCAGAACTCATCCTATCCTCCCCTATCTCCCGTACTCATCCTATCCTCCCCTATCCCCAGTACTCATCCTATCCTCCCCTATCTCCAGTACTCATCCTATCCTCCCCTATCCCCAGTACTCATCCTATCCTCACCTATCCCCAGTACTCATCCTATCCTCCCCTATCTTCAGTACTCATCCTATCCTCCCCTATCTCCAGTACTTATCTCCCCTATCCCTAGTACTCAACTCTCTCCTATTCCCAGTACTCATCTCCTCCCCTATCCCCAGTACTCATCTCCTCTCCTATCCCCAGTAATAATCTCCTCCCCTATCCCCCGTACTCATCTTCTCCCATATCCCCAGTACTCATCTCCTTCCCTATCCCAGTACTCATCTCCTCTATCCCCAGTACTCATCTCCTCCTCTATCCTCAGCACTCATCTCCTTCCCAATCCCCAGTACTCATCTCCTCTATCTTCAGTACTCATCTCCTCCCCTATCCCCAGTATTCATCTCCTCTATCCTCAGTACTCATCTCCTTCCCTATCCCCAGTACTCACCTCCTCTCCTATCCCCAGTACTCATCTCCTTCCCTATCCCCAGTATTCACCTCCTCTCCTATCCCCAGTACTCATCTCCTTCCCTATCCCCATTATTCATCTCCTCTATCCTCAGTACTCATCTCCTTCCCTATCCCCAGTACTCACCTCCTCTCCTATCCCCAGTACTCATCTCCTTCCCTATCCCCAGTATTCACCTCCTCTCCTATCCCCAGTACTCATCTCCTCCCTTATCCCCAGTATTCAACCCACCAGTCCGTTCCAGTTGGCCGTCAGTGTTCCAGTGTACACTGGTGTACAGGCGCTACCTGGACCTACTACAGTGCCTCAGCCAATCACAAGACAATACGTCACGGGGACGTGCTGTCGTGCCCTAGCCAATCACAAAACAGTACGTCATGAGAAATAGTTGTCGTGCCCCAGCCAATCACAAGACAGGACGTTATCAAAGACCTGCTGTCCTGTGTCAGCCAATCACAAGGCAGTACGTCATCGGAGCCCTGCTGTCTTGCCCCAGCCAATAATAAAACAGTAATGGGAAATAGCTGTGCTCCAGCCAATCACAAGACAGCACGTCATCGAAGACTTGCTGTCGTGTGTCAGCCATTCACAAGACAGTACGTCATCAGAGACTTGTGTCGTGCCTCAACCAATCACGAGACAGTACGTCATCGGTAAGCTGCTGTCGTGCCTCAGCCAATCACAAGGCATTACGTCACAGCGACCTGCTGTCGTGCCTCAGCCAATCACAAGATAATACGTTACAGCGACCTGATCCGTGCCTCAACCAATCACGAGACATTACGTCACAGTTCCAGACGTTACGTCACGATCACGAGACATTACGACAGGGAGCGGGGAGTTGCGACAGACGTGAAGACAGTGCGACACTTCGTGACGTCAGTCAACGTCGCTAGAGGAAATATTTCATGAAAATATTACAGAATACAAGTGAGTGATGATACAGTAGGGCAAGATGAAGGATACAGTGAGGGATACAGCACAACACTGTACCAGGAGGAGGAGAGGGGAAGGGTAAGGTCAGGTGACGGGTTGTGACGCAGTGGGTTGTGGTAAGGTCAGGTGACGGGTTGTGACGCAGTGGGCTGTGGTAAGGTCAGGTGACGGGTTGTGACGCAGTGGGTTTGGTGGTAAGGTCAGGTGACGGGTTGTGACGCAGTGGGTTGTGGTAAGGTCAGGTGACGGGTTGTGACGCAGTGGGTTATGGTGGTAAGGTCAGGTGACGGGTGGTGACGCAGTGGGTTATGGTGGTAAGGTCAGGTGACGGGTTGTGACGCAGTGGGTTGTGGTGGTAAGGTCATGTGACGAGGGTTGTGACGCAGTGGGTTGTGGTGGTAAGGTCAGGTGACGGGTTGTGACGCAGTGGGTTGTGGTAAGGTCAGGTGACGGGTTGTGACGCAGTGGGTTGTGGTAAGGTCAGGTGACGGGTTGTGACGCAGTGGGTTGTGGTAAGGTCAGGTGACGGGTTGTGACGCAGTGGGTTGTGGTAAGGTCAGGTGACGGGTTGTGACGCAGTGGGTTGTGGTAAGGTCAGGTGACGGGGTTGTGACGCAGTGGGTTACGGCCAATGGTGTTGGTGGAGGGGGAGGAGGGGAGGGGTTAAGGGCACCCTTCACCCCCTCCCGCTGGTTCGGACATGGAGGGGGGGTGAGCCCTCCCGTGACGCCCACGTCACACCCTTGGCCGTCACTATCACCATACACACCCCCCTCCCTTCCCTCCATCCCTCCCTCCACCCCCCTCCCTCCCCACTATCCTCTAAACCATTCCTCCTCCACCATATGAGTGGAGGGGTGGGAGGGAGGGAGGGGGTCATCCCCCTCCCTCCCTCCCCAGATAAAAGGCCCTCCACTCCACAGACTTTAAAAGGCCTCAGTCGCAGGCCACCACACCCCCCCCCCACACTCCCTCCTCTACCATCAGAGGGTTGCCCCCTGGTGCCGCCCCCCCCCCACCCCCAGAGATGGCCCCTCCACCACCAGAGGGTTGCCCCCTGGCGCCCCCAGAGATCAAGAGGACCTCGCTAGATAGAGCACTCGCTCACCCGTCTTCCCCCCCCCCCCCTCTCTCTCTCTCTCTCTCTCTCTCTCTCTCTCTCTCTCCACCGATCTGTTTCTGTCTCAGCGTAAGCGCTGGGTGCGCCCAGCGCACGGGCGTGCGTGCGTGCGTTCAGTGCGTAAAACTGTTCTGTCTCAGCGTAAGCGCTGGATGCGTCCAACGCATGGGCGTGCGTGCGTGCGTAAAACTGTTCTGTCTCAGCGTAAGCGCTGGATGCGTCCAACGCATGGTCGTGCGTGCGTGCGTTCAGTGCGTAAAACTGTTCTGTCTCAGCGTAAGCGCTGGATGCGTCCAGCGCACGGGCGTGCGTGCGTGCGTACAGCGCGCGTAAAAGTGTTCTCGAAGGGCGAGAACATCTGCTGAAATACGAGGTGTCGTGTGTGTGAACTCCAGATGTTCTTCAGGGGAATGAACACGTCAGACTGGTTCATGTTCCTCAGGTCCGGCCCGTTCAACACCGACCTCCCTATATCCGGTTAAGACTGACTGTACGGTATATCCGGTTAAGACTGACAGCACGGTATATCTTAAGACTGACTGTACGGTATATCCGGTTAAGACCGACTGTACGGTATATCCGGTTAAGACTGACTGTATGGTATATCCGGTTAAGACTGACTGTACGGTATATCCGGTTAAGACTGACTGTACGGTATATCCGGTTAAGACTGACTGTATGGTATATTCGGTTAAGACTGACTGTACGGTATATCCGGTTAAGACTGACTGTACGGTATATCCGGTTAAGACTGACTGTACGGTATATCCGGTTAAGACTGACTGTATGGTATATTCGGTTAAGACTGACTGTACGGTATATCCGGTTAAGACTGACTGTACGGTATATCCGGTTAAGGCTGACAGTACGGTATATCCGGTTAAGACTGTACGGTATATCCGGTTAAGACTGACTGTACGGTATATCCGGTTAAGACTGACTGTCCGGTATATCCGGTTAAGACTGACTGTACGGTATATCCGGTTAAGACTGACAGTACAGTATATCCGGTTAAGACTGACAGTACGGTATATCCGGTTAAGACTGACTGTATGGTATATCCGGTTAAGACTGACTGTACGGTATATCTTCAGACTGACTGTACGGTATATCCGGTTAAGACTGACTGTCCGGTATATCCGGTTAAGACTGACTGTATGGTATATCCGGTTAAGACTGACTGTACGGTATATCCGGTTAAGACTGACTGTACGGTATATCCGGTTAAGATTGCCTGTACGGTATATCCGGTTAAGACTGTCCGGTATATCCGGTTAATATCCATCTAATTCTGACCTTCTACCCTGCTCCTGTAGCATCAAGGCTGCGCTACAATCAGTAGCAGGGAAATTATGGATTTCTTACGAGTGAGAAATTCTCCAACGAAGGTGACTTTTCACGCGAACTGGAACTACCATCTGCAGGAGGAGTCCGGTAACACCCGAGCCAGTTGTACGACCCACTGTGCATCACATCTGGGACGGTACGACCCTTGAACACGACAGTACGACCCAAGAACACGATAGTAAGACCCTTGAATACGACGGTACGACCCCAGAACACGACAGTACGACCCTTGAGTACGACGGTACGACCCCAGAACACGACAGTAACACCCTTGACTACGACGGTACGACCCCAGAACACGACAGTACGACCCTTGAGTACCACGGTACGTCCCAGAACACGACAGTACGACCCTTGAGTACGACGATACGAACCCAGAACACGACAATACGACCCTTGAGTACGACGGTACGAACCCAGAACACGACAGTACGACCCTTGAGTACGACGGTACGACCCAAGAACACGACAGTGCGACCCTAGAGTACGACGGTGCGACCCTTGAACACGACAGTACGACCCTTGAGGACGACGGTACGACCCATGAGTACCACGGTTCGATCCCTGAGAACGACGGTGCGACCCCAGAACGCGATAGTACGACCCTTGAGTACGACGGTACGACCCTTGGGTAGGCGCCCGGACCTTTCACTTAACCCTTTAAGGTCAAGACATCACACTGGAGGGTCGTAAAGTCACGCTTAAGGTGTCATACCGTTGTGACTAGGGGTCGTGCAGTCGTACTCAGGGGTCGTACAGTCGTGCTCAGGGTCGTACAGTGGTGATAAAGGGTCGCACAGTCCATACATACGGCCCTGGGATAAGGGCCATACATAGGGCCCTGGGATAAGGTCCATACATAGGGCCCTGGGATAAGGTCCATACATAGGGCGCTGGGATAAGGTCCATACATAGGGCCCTGGGATAAAGGTCCATGCATAGCGTCCTGGGATAAGGTCCATGCATAGGGTCCTGGGATAAGGGCCATACATAGGGCCCTGGGATAAGGTCCATACATAGGGCCCTGGGATAAGGTCCATATATACGGCAATGGGATAAGGTCCATACATAGGGCCCTGGGATAAGGTAGGGCCCTGGAATAAGGGCCATATATAGTGGGATAAGGGCCATACATAGGGCCCTGGAATAAGGTCCATATATACGGCAATGGGATAAGGTCCATACATAGGGCCCTGGGATAAGGTAGGGCCCTGGAATAAGGGCCATACATAGTGGGATAAGGGCCATACATAGGGCCCTGGAATAAGGTCCATATATACGGCAATGGGATAAGGTCCATACATAGGGCCCTGGGATAAGGTAGGGCCCTGGAATAAGGTCCATACATAGTGGGATAAGGGCCATACATAGGGCCCTGGGATAAGGTAAGGCCCTGGAATAAGGGCCATACATAGGGCCCTGGAATAAGGTCCATATATACGGCATTGGGATAAGGTCCATACATAGGGCCCTGGGATAAGGTAGGGCCCTGGAATAAGGGCCATACATAGTGGGATAAGGGCCATACATAGGGCCCTGGGATAAGGTCTGTGCATTAAGGGCGTGGCACAATGGCTTGCCTCCGTGATTCTCAGCGCCGCCCTGACCCGCTCAAAGGGAGGGGGAGGGGGGAGGGAGGGGGGGGGGAGGTGGCACGGACCAGCTGCGAACGTCATCACGACGCGTCGTTTTAATGACCCGACACACGGGTCACATCCGGGTCAGCGGGAGGTCAGGCAGTGACACCGAGATGGAAGGGGGAAGGGGGGGGAGGGTCTCTCTCGGCTTACATCAGGGGGGGGAGGTCGGGGGGGGGTTAAGGATGAGGGCCACAGACCATGCTCTCCCCCTCCCCCCCTCCCCCTCACGCCTGGCGTCCACTCCCGGAACCTCTTGCCCCTCCCTCCCTCCCTCCCTCCCTCCTTCCCTCCCTCCCTCCAGCACCATCAAGGTAAACTGAGGTCGGTATACCTCCCTCAGTTTACCCCTCAAGTAAACCAATGCCTCGGAAACCACGTCAATCCCTCAACTGTAAACAACGAACCCTGGCCATTCAGTGGTACTGAAACCTGTGACAGACGTGACTGTCTCTATTCACAGGGACCCGAGGCCCTCAGGCTGGCTGGGGTGGGCCCTCAGGCAGGCTGAGGTGGGCTCTCAGGCAGGCTGGGGGCGGTGGGCCCACAGGCAGGCTGGGGTGGGCCCTCAGGTAGGCTGGGGTGGGTCCTCAGGCAGGCTAGGGTGGGGGCCCTCAGGCTGGCTGGGGTGGGCCCTCAGGCAGGCTGGGGTGGGCCCACAGGCAGGCTGGCTGGGGTGGACCCTCAGGCAGGCTGGGGTTGGCCCTCAGGCAGGCAGGGGGGATGGGCCCTCAAGCAGGCTGGGGTGGGCCCTCAGGCAGGCTGGGGTGGGGGCCCTCAGGCTGGCTGGGGTGGGCCCTCAGGCAGGCTGAGGGGGGGCCCACAGGCAGGCTGGGGTGGGCCCTCAGGCAGGCTGGGGTGGGGTGGGCCCTCAGGCAGGCTGGTGTTGGCCCTCAGGCAGGCAGGGGGGGTGGGCCCTCAAGCAGGCTGGGATGGGCCCTCAGGCAGGCTGGGGTGGGGGCCCTCAGGCTGGCTGGGGTGGGCCCTCAGGCAGGCTGGGGTGGGCCCTCAGGCAGGCTGGGGAGGGGTGGGCCCTCAGGTAGGCTGGGGTGGGCCCCCACAGTCAGGCTGAGGGGGCGGGGCCCCCCCGTCACCAACACGGTCGCACACCCCCGTCTTACACACCAGACCCCCAAATTTCACACATACGGGCCAAGGTTCAACGAAGTTCAACGGGTGTCTGACCCGACTAACGAAGCGTTAGACACACAGACACACACACACACACACACACACGAGAGCCGCCGTGGTGAGGCAACACAAAAGACGAACACAAGAGCAGGACATCCAAACATGCTGAGGGATGTGTGATGCAACACATTGTGACACAGACGGGGGCAAGGCCCCAGGCACTGTACACCCCCCCTTCCCCCGGCCCTACCCCTGAGGGCACGGCCCTTGTGGAGGGGGGGTTAGGGAGGGGGAGGGAGGGGTGGGGGGAGTGAGAGGCCGTGAGGAGGGGAGTGAGAGGCCGTGAGGTCATGTCCGTATTCAGCGTCAGCCAACGCAAGTTGGTGGAACGCACTCTCTCTCAGTGCGAACGCACGCACTTTTTTTTTTTCAGGTCAGCTGCATCGCACAACGCAACCCCCCAAGGCGCACTGTGGGGCACGACTGTGTCACGGGACTTGTCAGGCTGCGCACTTGTGGCACAGCGACCGCGAGTGAGAGGGAGGGGGGGACAGTGCGCACTTGTGGCACAGCGACCGCTGGGAGAGGGGATCATGCGCAGTAGAGGCACAGTGAACCGTCAGAGGGGAAGGGTACGGTGAGCACTTGTGGCACAGCGACCGCTGGGAGAGGGGATCATGCGCAGTAGAGGCACAGTGAACCGTCAGAGGGGAAGGGTACGGTGAGCACTTGTGGCACAGCGACCGCTGGGAGAGGGGATCATGCGCAGTAGAGGCGCAGTGAACCGTCAGAGGAGAAGGGGGTACAGTGCGCACTTGTGGCACAGCGACCGCGAGTGAGAGAGGGGGACAGTGCGCACTTGTGGCACAGCGACCGCTGAGACAGGGGATCATGCGCAGTAGAGGCACAGTGAACCGTCAGAGGGGAAGGGGGTACAGTGCGCACTTGTGGCACAGCGACCGCCACAGAGAGAGAGAGAGAGAGAGAGAGAGAGAGAGAGAGAGAGAGAGAGAGAGAGAGAGAGAGAGAGAGAGAGATGGGGTGTGTGTGTGGGGGGGGGACATCACCAACCCAGCCAGACACAGAGAATTGGTTAGGGGCTGCTTGAAGTACCTCGGCTAGTGGCCCAGCCCGCCCCTCTGCTGGGGACGGACCACCACCGCCCCCCCCCCCCGGCAGTCCCCACGAATCACCCTCCTCCCCCCCAGCAGTCCCAACGAATCACCCTCCTCCCCCTAGCAGTCCCCACGAACCACCCTCGTCCCCCAGCAGTCCCCACGAACCACCCTCCTCCCCCTAGCAGTCCCCACGAACCACCTCCCCTCAGCAGTTCCCACGAACCACCTCCCCTAGCAGTCCCAACGAACCACCCTCCTCCCCAAGCAGTCCCCACGAACCACCTCCCCTCAGCAGTACCCACGAATTCCCGCAGCAGTCCCCACAACCTCCCCCCCAGGAGTCCCCACGTACCCTCCCCCCTTCCTCCAGCAGTCCCCACAAACCTCCCCTCCCCCCCAGCAGTCCCCACGAACCACCCTCCTCACCCAGCAGTCCCCACGAACCACAAGAGGAGACACAGTGTGGGCTTGTTAAGGAACCACAGAGATGAGAAATACACCCGAGAGGAGAAATACACCCAAGAAGAGAAAGAGAAATACACCCAAGAAGAGAAATACACCCAAGAAGAGAAATACACCCAGAGACAAGGTCTCGCTGAAAAAGGATGTACGGAGGAAGTTGTGGGGTATCTGTGTAGTGGATGAATGGAAGTGTTTGAGAGTGAATGCAAACACCATACAAATGTGTAAAATGTTTTACTGTTGCGGGAAAAGTTTTATGAGATGGGGCTCCACGAGTGTAGAACTCCCTCCCCCGTACAGTTCAAGAGATGGGGCTCCACGAGTGTAGAACTCTCTCCCCGTACAGTTCAAGAGATGGGGCCCTACGAGTGTAGAACTCCCTCCCCGTACAGTACAAGAGATGGGGCTCCACGAGTGTAGAACTCTCTCCCCGTACAGTTCAAGAGATGGGGCCCCACGAGTGTAGAACTCCCTCCCCGTACAGTGCAACAGATGGGGCCCCACGAGTGTAGAACTCCCTCCCCGTACAGTACAAGAGATGGGGGCCCCACGAGTGTAGAACTCCCTCCCCGTACAGTACAAGAGATGGGGCCCCACGAGTGTAGAACTCCCTCCCCGTACAGTACAAGAGATGGGGCCCCACGAGTGTAGAACTCCCTCCCCGTACAGTACAAGAGATGGGGCCCCACGAGTGTAGAACCCCCCTCCCCGTACAGTACAAGAGATGGGGGCCCCACGGGTGTAGAACCCCCCTCCCCCGTACAGTACAAACAGGTAATTATCATTTCGTAATGACACATCATTAAACAGTACAAGATATATTACCCTGTGTGGGCAGTAGGAAACCCCCACACGTAACTACGCTACGGCGAAGGCAACTACGTCACCCAGCAGCTGGCCGCTGTACCCGACGAACGCTTTCTGACGAACGCTTACTGACGAACGCTTACTTACGAACGCTTACTGACGAACGCTTACTTACGAACGCTTACTGACGAACGCTTAATGACGGACGCTTTCTGACGAACGCTTACTGACGAACGCTTTCTGACGAACGCTTACTGACGAACGCTTACTTACGAACGCTTACTGACGAACGCTTACTTACGAACGCTTACTGACGAACGCTTAATGACGGACGCTTTCTGACGAACGCTTACTGACGAACGCTTTCTGACGAACGCTTACTTACGAACGCTTACTGACGAACGCTTAATGACGGACGCTTTCTGACGAACGCTTACTGACGAACGCTTTCTGACGAACGCTTACTGACGAACGCTTTCTGACGAACGCTTTCTGACGAACGCTTACTGACGAACGCTTTCTGACGAACGCTTACTGACGAACGCTTTCTGACGAACGCTTACTGACGAACGCTTTCTGACGAACGCTTACTTACGAACGCTTTCTGACGAGCGCTTACTGACGAACGCTTACTGACGAACGCTTACTGACGAACGTTTACTGACGAACGCTTACTTACGAACGCTTTCTGACGAACGCTTACTTACGAACGCTTTCTGACGAGCGCTTACTGACGAACGCTTACTGACGAACGCTTACTGACGAACGTTTACTGACGAACGCTTACTGACGAACGCTTACAGACGAACGCTTTCTTACGAACGCTTTCTTACGAACGCTTTCTGATGAACGCTTTCTTACGAACGCTTACAGACGAACGCTTACAGACGAACGCTTACTGACGAACGCTTACTTACGAACGCTTACTGACGAACGCTTTCTTACGAACGCTTAATGACGAACGCTTTCTTACGAACGCTTACTAATGAACGCTTACTTACGAACGCTTTCTTACGAACGATTACTTACGAACGCTTTTTTACGAACGCTTACTTACGAACGCTTTCTTACGAACACTTTCTGACGAACGCTTACTTACGAACGCTTACTTACGAACGCTTACTTACGAACGCTTACAGACGAACGCTTTCTTACGAACACTTTCTGACGAACGCTTACTTACGAACGCTTACTTACGAACGCTTACAGACGAACGCTTTCTTACGAACACTTTCTGACGAACGCTTACTTACGAACGCTTACTTACGAACGCTTACTTACGAACGCTTACTTACGAACGCTTACTTACGAACGCTTACTTACGAACGCTTACAGACGAACGCTTTCTTACGAACACTTTCTGACGAACGCTTACTTACGAACGCTTACTTACGAACGCTTACTTACGAACGCTTACAGACGAACGCTTTCTTACGAACACTTTCTGACGAACGCTTACTTACGAACGCTTACTTACGAACGCTTACTTACGAACGCTTACTTACGAACGCTTACAGACGAACGCTTACTTACGAACGCTTACTGACGAACGCTTACTGACGAACGCTTACTTACGAACGCTTACTTACGAACGCTTACAGACGAACGCTTTCTTACGAACGCTTACTGACGAACGCTTACTTAACACTTTACCAGAAAGTTAGAAATGACAGGAAAAGACGGTCACACTTGCGTCCGGTCCCAGGCTAGAGTGAGGCAGCGCCCGACGACGCACGACCATGTCGCACGACGCCAACACCACCACCCCCCACCCACCCACCCACCCCACTGTCGCACGCACCCACCACCCACCCATCCACCCTCACTCCACCCCGCAGCCATCAGACACCGACAACAGCAGCAGACCACCCCACCACCAGCCAGTGACCACAGCCTGCCAACAACAGACCCCACCACCAGCTAGTGACCACAGCCTGCCAACAACAGACCCCCCACCCCACCAGCCAGTGACCACAGCCTGCCCACAACAGACCCCCACCACCACCACCAGCCAGTGACCACATCCTGCCAACAACAGACCCCCCACCCCACCAGCCAGTGACCACAGCCTGCCAACAACAGACCCCCCCCACCACCACCAGCTAGTGACCACAGCCTGCCAACAACAGACCCCCACCACCACCACCAGCCAGTGACCACATCCTGCCAACAACAGACCCCACCACCCCACCACCACCACCAGCCAGTGACCACAGCCTGCCAACAACAGACCCCCACCACCACCACCAGCCAGTGACCACAGCCTGCCAACAACAGACCCACCCCACCAGCCAGTGACCACAGCCTGCCAACAACAGACCCCCACCACCACCAGCAGCCAGTGACCACATCCTGCCAACAACAGACCCCCCCACCACCACCAGCCAGTGACCACAGCCTGCCAACAACAGACCCCCACCACCACCACCAGCCAGTGACCACAGCCTGCCAACAACAGACCCCCCCCACCACCACCAGCCAGTGACCACATCCTGCCAACAACAGACCCCCACCACCACCACCAGCCAGTGACCACAGCCTGCCAACAACAGACCCCCACCACCACCACCAGCCAGTGACCACAGCCTGCCAACAACAGACCCCCACCACCACCACCAGCCAGTGACCACAGCCTGCCAACAACAGACCCCCCACCCCACCACCACCAGCCAGTGACCACAGCCTGCCAACAACAGACCCACCCCACGAGCCAGTGACCACAGCCTGCCAACAACAGACCCCCACCACCACCACCAGCCAGTGACCACAGCCTGCCAACAACAGACCCCCCACCCCACCAGCCAGTGACCACAGCCTGCCAACAACAGACCCCCCCCCACCCCACCACCACCACCAGCAGGAGGAACCAGACAACAGACAAGCGCACATCACAGACACCCACCCCCCCTGGGGGGGCGCCTCCCCCCCCCGTGATGGTCAGGCGGGGGGGGGGCCATGTACACACTTAAGGCAGTGTGGGGGAGGGGGGGGAAGGGGGGGAAGGGGTGATGGGAAGACGAAGAAGTAGTGAGACAGATTAAAAAAGAAAACGGAATACGCACACATGGCCAGGGGGAAGGGGGGGGGGGGAGGAGGAGGGGGTTCAGGGGGAGGGGGGTGTGAAAGCAGGCGCGCGCGCGCGCACCCCTCTCTCTCTCTCCCCCCCCCCCCCCCACATAGCAGACAACCCTCCTGCTTACTTCATCAGGCCGGGGTCAACACCACACCAGGCGGGTCCACCTCGAGGGGGACAGTAAGAGCGGCCGGCCCATCACCGGGCCATGGAAAACCCGACCATACGTGCGCTGCGCATGATGGGGTCGCGGGGCAGACGGAGGCTCAGCGACTAGCCAGCCATCCTCGAGGGAGGTTGACTCACTGCACGTGGTCGGTCCTCTCTCTCTCTCTCTGTCTCTCTCTCTCTCTCTCTCTCTCTCTCTCTCTCTCTCTCTCTCTCTCTCTCTCGCATGGGGTCCTGGCCAGACAGGAGCGCTACGCGTCTCTGATGTGTGTGCGCGTGAGGGGTGTGGAGCAGCCACGGCGCGTCGTGTCCTTCCCCATGCGTCCCTCCCGCCCGCGACCACAGCGAGACATCGGGAGCGTCTGCTGTCGGTGACTGACGCAGTCTGCGTCAGTCTATACACGGACGTTCCTTAAGGTGTCTGACGCAGTCTGCGTCAGTCTATACACGTACGTTCCTTGAGGTGACTGACGCAGTCTGCGTCAGTCTATACACGGACGTTCCTTAAGGTGACTGACGCAGTCTGCGTCAGTCTATACACGGACGTTCCTTAAGGTGTCTGACGCAGTCTGCGTCTTGGGTCGTTGTCTTCTCCCTGGCAGGTCACAACATTAAGGTCATTTCAGTTCCATTCTAAGGTCAGTGTTGAGGGGGGGGAGGGGGGGAGGCGCTGCCACCTGGACTGCGTGAGGACGTAGCCAGGGTCGCTAGTGCGTGAGGACGTAGCCAGGGTCGCTAGTGCGTGAGGACGTAGCCAGAGTCGCTAGTGCGTGAGGACGTAGCCAGGGTCGCTAGTGCGTGAGGACGTAGCCAGGGTCGCTAGTGCGTGAGGACGTAGCCAGGGTCGCTAGTGCGTGAGGACGTAGCCAGAGTCGCTAGTGCGTGAGGACGTAGCCAGGGTCGCTAGTGCGTGAGGACGTAGCCAGGGTCGCTAGTGCGTGAGGACGTAGCCATGGTCGCTAGTGCGTGAGGACGTAGCCAGGGTCGCTAGTGCGTGAGGACGTAGTCAGAGTCGCTAGTGCGTGAGGACGTAGCCAGGGTCGCTAGTGCGTGAGGACGTAGCCAGGGTCGCTAGTGCGTGAGGACGTAGCCAGGGTCGCTAGTGCGTGAGGACGTAGCCAGGGTCGCTAGTGCGTGAGGACGGGTCGTAAACGTTGAACTTCACCAACGTGTTTCCCCCCCCACACTGCGCTCACACGGGGGGGAGGGGGGAGGGGGGGGTCTTCTGGGGGTGACCTTAATGGGGCTCTTCTGTTTGTTGGGGGGGGGGGGTCACAGTCTGAGGTTCCTCAGTGGTTGAGGTCACTGGGGTTCCTCCGTTGAGGTCACTGGGGTTCCTCCGTTGAGGTCACTGGGGTTCCTCCGTTGAGGTCACTGGGGTTCCTCCGTTGAGGTTACTGGGGTTCATCCGTTGGGGTCACTGGGGTTCCTCCATTGAGGTCACTGGGGTTCCTCCATTGAGGTCACTGGGGTTCCTCCGTTGAGGTCACTGGGGTTCCTCCGTTGAGGTCACTGGGGTTCATCCGTTGAGGTCACTGGGGTTCATCCGTTGAGGTCACTGGGGTTCCTCCGTTGAGGTCACTGGGGTTCCTCCATTGAGGTCACTGGGGTTCATCCGTTGAGGTCACTGGGGTTCATCCGTTGAGGTCACTGGGGTTCATCCGTTGAGGTCACTGGGGTTCATCCGTTGAGGTCACTGGGGTTCCTCCGTTGAGGTCACTGGGGTTCCTCCATTGAGGTCACTGGGGTTCATCCGTTGAGGTCACTGGGGTTCATCCGTTGAGGTCACTGGGGTTCATCCGTTGAGGTCACTGGGGTTCCTCCGTTGAGGTCACTGGGGTTCCTCCATTGAGGTCACTGGGGTTCATCCGTTGAGGTCACTGGGGTTCATCCGTTGAGGTCACTGGGGTTCCTCCATTGAGGTCACTGGGGTTCATCCGTTGAGGTCACTGGGGTTCATCCGTTGAGGTCACTGGGGTTCCTCCGTTGAGGTCACTGGGGTTCCTCCATTGAGGTCACTGGGGTTCATCCGTTGAGGTCACTGGGGTTCCTCCATTGAGGTCACTGGGGTTCATCCGTTGAGGTCACTGGGGTTTCTCTGCTTGATGGCGTCAATGGGGTTCTCCAAGTTGATGATGGAGGGTTACTGGGGTTCCTCAACTTTCAGCTGGACTGCACAGTTCAACAGTAGTTCTCATGGGACCAGTGTGGGATCGAACCCTGGCGGGGGGTTTTTTTTTTTGGGTGGCTGCCAGGTCGGCTGGATCCTAAGATAGAAGCAAGACGAGAGAAAAATAATCATGACCCCCCTCCCCCCCTGAAATTTCAGCCCTCCTCATGTCAGCGACGCCTCCCCCCCCCCACGCTTGACCTTCGTGACCCCCCCCCCCCCCCCCCCCCCCCCCGGGAGCCCGTGTTGATGCACAGCAGACCAGGCAGAGAAGCTGGTGGAGAAGAAGGTTCAAAGTCCTCTTCCTTCCTAAAGTGGCTCTGGCATTATGAAACCATCTCCGGCCCAATCATCGGACCTCAGCAATTCTCCTGAGTAGTTCCAAATGACACCCAGTGGCCAGATTGCACACAGTCAGTAAACTCGTATCTCTAACTCCACTGCCTCTGACACAGTGGGAGCCCCACTCTTCCGCCACTGGGGTCAGCTGGCTACCACCACTAGGGTCCACTTGGGTAAGGTTTCAATTATCAGTTGCAGTTCCACGTCACGTGAGACGACGACACTGTTGTGCCACTCACTAGTGGTCGCTCTTCCCACTAGGTAGTCGCTCTTCCCACTAGGTGGTCGCTCTTCCCACTAGGTGGTCGCTCTTCCCACTAGGTGGTCGCTCTTCCCACTAGGTGGTCGCTCTTCCCACTAGGTGGTCGCTCTTCCCACTAGGTGGTCGCTCTTCCCACTAGGTAGTCGCTCTTCCCACTAGGTAGTCGCTCTTCCCACTAGGTGGTCGCTCTTCCCACTAGGTGGTCGCTCTTCCCACTAGGTGTCGCTCTTCCCACTAGGTGGTCGCTCTTCCCACTAGGTGGTCGCTCTTCCCACTAGGTGGTCGCTCTTCCCACTAGGTGGTCGCTCTTCCCACTAGGTGTCGCTCTTCCCACTAGCACAACAACAAACTACCTCTGGTAACAACAGTGGGCTCCACGCCACTGACATCATTGCTCGTGACAGCAGTGTGCTCTAATGACAACACTAGGCTCTTGTGACAACAGTGGGCTCCTCAGATGACAGTGGGAACTTGTGACAACAGTGGGGCTCTACTGACAACCTTCGTCCCTCGTGACAACAGTGGCCCTTAGTGCCAACGTCAAGTCTCTCCTTACCAACGAAGGACTCCAGGTCAGGACCTGGCAACCCCCCACACAACCAGGGAGGCCGTGGGTGGGGGGGGGGGTCGAACAAGGACCTGACATCCTAGGGTGGCAGCAGGGCTGTCCCTGAGGGGGGAGGGGGGAGTGGGGGTCGTACACCCCCCCCCCCCCACACACCAGTCACGTCTTGTGTTCCATACATGCAAAACTCCCACCACTTCGGGATGCTAAACTCCCATTTCGGGATGCCAAACTCCCACTTCGGGATGCCAAATTCCCACTTCAGGATGCCAAACTCCCATTTTGGGATGCCAAACTCCCACTTCAGGATGCCAAACTCCCACTTCGGTATGTCAAACTCCCACCACTTCGGGATGCCAAACTCCCCCTTAGGGATGCCAAACTCCCACTTCGGGATACCAAACTGGAAAACCAAACCCCTGATGTCTCTAAGGAATCAACCACCCCAGGACGGAAGGGGAATCCCTCATAAGGACCCGAGGTCGGAAGGGGAATCCCTCATAAGGACCCGAGGTCGGAAGGGGACTCCCTCATAAGGACCCGAGGTCGGAAGGGGAATCCCTCATAAGGACCCGATGCCAAAAACACACACACAATGATGCCTTCTCCCCCACAACAAACCCCTCGTCTCAACCTCACATTTGACGCCAGACCTTTACGATAACAAGGTCAAGGTCAATTCCAAAAGTAATGCCTTCGCGGGAGGACATCGAAGTCGTGTGGTGGTCGTCTTGGTGGCTGGCTCCTCGCCAGGTCAAAACCACCTCCCCCCCAGATACGACACCTTTTGCTCGAACCATCTGGGAGAGGGACGAACGCGTTCAAAAATACCTTCCCACGACTTTCTGGCCCGGGGCTGGCCTGGGGCTGGCCTGTGCTGGCCTGGGGCTGCTCCGGGCTTGATCATGGCCCACGGGAAAATGCCATCGCTGGAGAGTGCGAGCAGCAGGACCTGCTAGGCCATGATGACCAAGTGTTGGGCCACAGCAGCAGGACCTGCTAGGCCACGATGGCCAAGTGTTGGGCCACAGCAGCAGGACCTGCTAGGCCATGATGGCCAAGTGTTGGGCCACAGCAGCAGGACCTGCTAAGCCACCTCCACTCATTCTCATCTGGAAATTGGAAGGTACTCGATCGCCCATTTCCCCCTTGACTCATTGTGAAAATAACAACCAATTTAATCTTTGGCTGATCTCTTGCCTCACCTCCATACTGGCTGATCTCTTGCCTCACCTCCATACTGGCTGATCTCTTGCCTCACCTCCATACTGGCTGATCTCTTGCCTCACCTCCATACTGGCTGATCTCTTGCCTCACCTCCATACTGGCTGATCTCTTGCCTCACCTCCATACTGGCTGATCTCTTGCCTCACCTCCATACTGGCTGATCTCTTGCCTCACCTCCATAATGGCTGATCTCTTGCCTCACCTCCATACTGGCTGATCTCTTGCCTCACCTCCATACCTCTCAGAACCCATAGGGTGAGTCAAGTTCACACAGACACCACAGACCACATCAGCAGGGGGGTGGGTCAAGGCCACACAGACACCACAGACCACGTGAGCAGGGGGTGGGCCAAGGCCACACAGACCACGTCAGCAGGGGGTGGGTCAAGGCCACACAGACCCCACAGACCACATCAGCAGGGGTGGGTCAAGGCCTCACAGACCACATCAGCAGGGGTGGGTCACTAGTACACTGCCCAACACAAGACACACATCTCAGTGCAGCCAGTGTGACCAACCCATCAATTCTCCCCACCCCCACCTACCTCCCACACCTCCTGAAGTCCTTCAGTCTTGGCTGAAATGAAACCCAGCCAGAAGCCCTTTGGTTGAGGGCGACGCTTCCTTCAGGGGTCGTCCACCTCCTCCTCCTCCAGCCATCTTACGCTGAGACAATATCCTTCAATACCTCTCCAAGACCCCTCTCCCAGCAACACCTCCCTCTCCCAGTCCTCTCCCAGCAACACCTCCCTCTCCCAGTCCTCTCCCAGCAACACCTCCCTCTCCCAGTCCTCTCCCAGCAACACCTCCCTCTCCCAGTCCTCTCCCAGCAACACCTCCCTCTCCCAGTCCTCTCCCAGCAACACCTCCCTCTCCCAGTCCTCTCCCAGCAACACCTCCCTCTCCCAGCAACACCTCCCTCTCCCAGCAACACCTCCCCCTCCTCCTCTCTCTCCTAGCCACCCCTCCTCCCCCCCCCCTCTTCCTGGGTGTACCTGAAGCCCAGGAGGCTCTGGGTTGAGCCTCCCTCCTCCTCCCTCCCTCCTCCAGAAGATCCAACCCAGTCGTCGCCCCCAACTCAATATGGGCCTCGGCTTCACGTTAATACAAATGGTCTTCGGCTTCCCTAGCTTAGTGGCTGCGGGGGGATGACGTGAGGAGGAGGAGGAAGAGGAGGAGGAGGAGGAAGAGGAGGAGGAGGAGGAGGAGGAGGAAGAGGAGCCAGAGTTGCAGCTGTCGGTGTTTGTTGATGTTGCAGACAGACGCCACACCAGCGTGAGAACCAAGTCCTCACCCGTGACCCTGGCTGCCTTCCCTCCTGCCACTGGGTGGCACACTGACCGCCACTGGCTGGCACACTGACTGCCACTGGGTGGCACACTGACTGCCACTGGGTGGCACACTGACCGCCACTGGGTGGCACACTGACCGACACTGGGTGGCACACTGACCGCCACTGGGTGGCACACTGACCGCCACTGGGTGGCACACTGACCGCCACTGGGTGGCACACTGACAGCCACTGGGTGGCACACTGACCGCCACTGGGTGGCACACTGACCGCCACTGGGTGGCACACTGACCGCCACTGGGTGGGACACTGACCGCCACTGGGTGGGACACTGACCGCCACTGGGTGGCACACTGACCGCCACTGGGTGGCACACTGACCGCCAATGGGTGGCACACTGACCGCCACTGGGTGGGACACTGACCGCCACTGGGTGGGACACTGACGGCCACTGGGTGGCACACTGACCGCCACTGGGTGGCACACTGACCGCCACTGGGTGGCACACTGACCGCCACTGGGTGGCACACTGACCGCAACTGGATGGAACACTACTAATCAGTGGGTTAGACGCTAAATGAATATAGTAACTACTTGAACACACTTGATGAATCGTCAAAGAGGAATGCCTCATGTATTACCTGGTGCCACTGACGTATGTATCCCCTACCTGGTCCCACTGACGTATGTATCGCCTACCTGGTGCCACAGACGTATGTGTCCCCTACCTGGTGCCACTGACGTATGTATCCCCTACCTGGTGCCACTGACGTATGTGTCCCCTACCTGGTCCCACTGACGTATGTATCCCCTACCTGGTGCAACAGACGTATGTATCCCCTACCTGGTGCCAATGACGTATGTGTCCCCTACCTGGTCCCACTGACGTATGTGTCCCCTACCTGGTGCCACAGACGTATGTATCCCCTACCTGGTGCCACAGACGTATGTATCCCCTACCTGGCGCCACAGACGTATGTATCCCCTACCTGGTGCCACTGACGTATGTATCCCCTACCTGGTGCCACAGACGTACGTATCCCCTACCTGGTGCCAATGACGTATGTATCCCCTACCTGGTGCCACAGACGTATGTATCCCCTACCTGGCGCCACAGACGTATGTATCCCCTACCTGGTGCCACAGACGTATGTATCCCCTACCTGACGCCACAGACGTATGTATCCCCTACCTGGCGCCACAGACGTATGTATCCCCTACCTGGCGCCACTGACGTATGTATCCCCTACCTGGTGCCACAGACGTATGTATCCCCTACCTGGTGCCACAGACGTATGTATCCCCTACCTGGTCCCACTGACGTATGTATCCCCTACCTGGTCCCACTGACGTATGTATCCCCTACCTGGTCCCACTGACGTATGTATCCCCTACCTGGTGCCACAGACGTATGTATCCCCTACCTGGTGCCAATGACGTATGTATCCCCTACCTGGTCCCACTGACGTATGTATCCCCTACCTGGTGCCACTGACGTATGTATCCCCTACCTGGTCCCAATGACGTATGTATCCCCTACCTGGTACCACTGACGTATGTATCCCCTACCTGGTGCCACAGACGTATGTATCCCCTACCTGGTCCCACTGACGTATGTATCCCCTACCTGGTGCCACTGACGTATGTATCCCCTACCTGGTGCCACAGACGTATGTATCCCCTACCTGGTCCCACTGACGTATGTATCACCTACCTGGTCCCACTGACGTATGTATCCCCTACCTGGTGCCACAGACGTATGTATCCCCTACCTGGTCCCACTGACGTATGTATCCCCTACCTGGTCCCACTGACGTATGTATCACCTACCTGGTGCCACAGACGTATGTATCCCCTACCTGGTCCCACTGACCTATGTATCCCCTACCTGGTCCCACTGACGTATGTATCCCCTACCTGGTGCCACTGACGTATGTATCCCCTACCTG
The DNA here is from genome assembly GCF_036320965.1 of Panulirus ornatus. Lineage (NCBI taxonomy): Eukaryota > Metazoa > Arthropoda > Malacostraca > Decapoda > Palinuridae > Panulirus > Panulirus ornatus. Next base: position 18,796,504 of record NC_092290.1, on the reverse strand, counting down.
GTGCCACAGACGTATGTATCCCCTACCTGGTCCCACTGACCTATGTATCCCCTACCTGGTCCCACTGACGTATGTATCCCCTACCTGGTCCCACTGACGTATGTATCCCCTACCTGGTGCCACTGGTATTCATACCCACTACCTGGTGCTGATGGTATAAGCTGGTTTTCATATAGAACCAATGATATAACTGTACCCCACACACATAGCACCACTGATGTGTGTCTGTACCCAACACATAGCACCACTGATGTGTGTCTGTACCCCACACATAGCACCACTGATGTGTGTCTGTACCCCACACATAGCACCACTGATGTGTGTCTGTACCCCACACATAGCACCACTGATGTGTGTCTGTACCCCACACATAGCACCACTGATGTGTGTCTGTACCCCACACATAGCACCACTGATGTGTGCCTGTACCCCACACATAGCACCACTGATGTGTGCCTGTACCCCACACATAGCACCACTGATGTGTGTCTGTACCCCACACATATCACCACTGATGTGTGTCTGTACCCCACACATAGCACCACTGATGTGTGTCTGTACCCCACACATAGCACCACTGATGTGTGTCTGTACCCCACACATAGCACCACTGATGTGTGTCTGTACCCCACACATAGCACCACTGATGTGTGTCTGTACCCCACACATAGCACCACTGATGTGTGCCTGTACCCCACACATAGCACCACTGATGTGTGCCTGTACCCCACACACACAGCACCACGCGTGCCTCTGGTGAAGCCATGGGAATGCTGTGCTGGTGTATCGTATATGTCTGTGTTGCTGTGTGAGTGGTGGGTGGTGGGGGGGGGGGGTGAGGGTGTGGCAATCACCCCCCCAAGCTCGCTGCCCAGGTGCGACGCTCTCCCCTCTCACCACACTACTCACGCCTCTCCCAGCCCCTCTCACCACATTACTCACGCCTCTCCCAGCCCCTCTCACCACATTACTCCCACCTCTCCCAGCCCCTCTCACCACACTACTCCCACCTCTTCCAGCCCCTCTCCACACTACTCCCAGCCCCTCTCACCGCCCCATCATGACCTCTCTCAACCCATGAATTCCTCTCACCATCTTACCCTTGCCTCTCCCTGAGCCTCTCACCCTCTCCCCCTTCCCCCCTCCCTCCCGCAGGGATCCTGAAGAGCTCTCCCTCCCTCTCTCATTCTGAGGACGCAGACGCGATTTCCATCACCACTTGTCTTTATACAACGGGTCCTCCCTCCCTCCCTCACCGCCTCCCTCACCACCTCCTCCCTTCCTCACCACCTCCCTCCCTCCCTCACCACCTCCCTCCCTCACCACCTCCCTCCCTTACCACCTCCCTCCCTCACCACCTCCCTCCCTCACCACCTCCCTCACCACCTCCTCCCTTCCTCACCACCTCCCTCCCTCCCTCACCACCTCCCTCCCTCACCACCTCCCTCCCTTACCACCTCTCTCCCTCACCACCTCCCTCCCTCACCACCTCCCTCACCACCACCTCCCTCCCTCACTACCTCACTCCCACACCACCTCCCTCCCTCACCACCTCACTCCCACACCACCTCCCTCCCTCACCACCTCACTCCCACACCACCTCCCTCCCTCACCACCTCCCTCCCACACCACCTCCCTCCCTTCCTCACCACCTCCCTTCCTCACCACCTCCTTCTCACACCACCTCCCTCCAATGACCTCCTCAAACATCGAGCCTCTGGCCCAGGTGTTGGGGCGTTGGCCTCCCCCCTCACCCATCCCCTTGCCCCCTGCCCCTTTCCCCCGCCCCATACCCCCTGCCCCTCTCCCCTGCCCCTCTCCCCGCCCCCACCTCATCTTGAAGGCAAACTATCCCCTTCCCCCCCCTCAAACCCGTGTGTCTACGACGGCAAGAGTCAACCCTTGCCGTGGCTCTCCTGCGCCATACCAAGAATCAAAGACCTGAGGCTGAGCCATGCCACTGCAAGCCCTCCCCGACAAGCCTTGTTCACCCACTGCAAGCCCCCTTAAGTCCCCATCATACCTGACAGAGGCTTCCGGGAGCGCAAGAAACCCAGACTGGGTTTGGCTGTGGACAGACGTAAACCTCCGGAAACGCCTCCCATCAAGGGAGACCTGTAGCCCCTCAAGGGCTTCCCTCCGCCCCTCACCAGCAGCCCCCTGGGGACTACCTCACCAGGAGCCACACTCCCGCCCCTCACCAGCAGCCCCCTGGGGACTACCTCACCAGGAGCCACACTCCCGCCCCTCACCAGCAGCCCCCTGGGACTACCTCACCAGGAGCCACACTCCCGCCCCTCACCAGCAGCCCCCTGGGGACTACCTCACCAGGAGCCACACTCCCGCCCCTCACCAGCAGCCCCCTGGGGGACAAGATAAGAGCAGCTCGTTATCTTAATCATATTGTAGGTCAGTTGGATGACCTCCTCCGTCGTCTGTGTTATCAGGTCGCCCCGTATGGACAGCGTCCCTCACCACCGCAGCCCCGCTGGCTCGATGCCCCTGGCGCGGACGCGGGGCTGGGGTATGTGACGGTGGAGGGGGTGTGACGGTAGAGGGGTGTGACGGTGGAGGGGTGTGACGGTAGAGGGGTGTGACGGTAGAGGGGTGTGACGGTGGAGGGGTGTGACGGTAGACGTGTGTGACGGGAAAGAAGTGTTACAGTAGAAAGGTGTGACAGTAGATGTGTGTGACGGTAGAGGAGTGTGACGGTAGATGTGTGTGACGGTAGATGTGTGTGACGGTAGAGAGGTGATAGAGCAAGTCTTGCAACTGACCAGTTTCGTGGGATATGAGTGGGACAAGAACCTATTGGTTAATTCGGCATTTCTTTTTTCCTATTCAAACAGAATTATATATATTTTTTTCTTTTTTTGCTTTGTCGCTGTCTCCCGCGTTTGCGAGGTAGCGCAAGGAAACAGACGAAAGAAATGGCCCAACCCACCCCCATACACATGTATATACATACGTCCACACACGCAAATATACATACCTACACAGCTTTCCATGGTTTACCCCAGACGCTTCACATGCCTTGATTCAATCCACTGCCAGCACGTCAACCCCGGTATACCACATCGCTCCAAATCACTCTATCTCACTCTATATATATATATATATATATATATATATATATATATATATATATATATATATATATATATATATTTCGGCTGCTTGTGAACTATATCTACAACCCTTTCAAGCCATCCACAGTGAACGATACATCTTGGTTTCCTTCTTTTGAAAAATTCATCAGTCAATCTATTTTAACATTTATACTCCAGAATGTCTGTTCCACTACTGTTGTGTCATCTATATCTGGCTGGCCCCGAGGACCAGCCCTGGGATACTGGGACTCATAGGAATATATATATATATATATATATATATATATATATATATATATATATATATATATATATATATTTTTTTTTTTTTTTTTTTTTTTTTTATACTTTGTCGCTGTCTCCCGCGTTTGCGAGGTAGCGCAAGGAAACAGACGAAAGAAATGGCCCAACCCCCCCCATACACATGTACATACACACGTCCACACACACAAATATACATACCTACACAGCTTTCCATGGTTTACCCCGGACGCTTCACATGCCTTGATTCAATCCACTGACAGCACGTCAACCCCTGTATACCACATCGCTCCATTTCACTCTATTCCTTGCCCTCCTTTCACCCTCCTGCATGTTCAGGCCCCGATCACACAAAATCTTTTTCACTCCATCTTTCCACCTCCAATTTGGTCTCCCTCTTCTCCTCGTTCCCTCCACCTCCGACACATATATCCTCTTGGTCAATCTTTCCTCACTCATTCTCTCCATGTGCCCAAACCATTTTAAAACACCCTCTTCTGCTCTCTCAACCACGCTCTTTTTATTTCCACACATCTCTCTTACCCTTACGTTACTTACTCGATCAAACCACCTCACACCACACATTGTCCTCAAACATCTCATTTCCAGCACATCCATCCTCCTGCGCACAACTCTATCCATAGCCCACGCCTCGCAACCATACAACATTGTTGGAACTACTATTCCTTCAAACATACCCATTTTTGCTTTCCGGGATAATGTTCTCGACTTCCACACATTTTTCAAGGCTCCCAAAATTTTCGCCCCCTCCCCCACCCTATGATCCACTTCCGCTTCCATGGTTCCATCCGCTGACAGATCCACTCCCAGATATCTAAAACACTTCACTTCCTCCAGTTTTTCACCATTCAAACTCACCTCCCAATTGACTTGACCCTCAACCCTACTGTACCTAATAACCTTGCTCTTATTCACATTTACTCTTAACTTTCTTCTTCCACACACTTTACCAAACTCCGTCACCAGCTTCTGCAGTTTCTCACATGAATCCGCCACCAGCGCTGTATCATCAGCGAACAACAACTGACTCACTTCCCAAGCTCTCTCATCCCCAACAGACTTCATACTTGCCCCTCTTTCCAAGACTCTTGCATTTACCTCCCTAACAACCCCATCCATAAACAAATTAAACAACCATGGAGACATCACACACCCCTGCCGCAAACCTACATTCACTGAGAACCAATCACTTTCCTCTCTTCCTACACGTACACATGCCTTACATCCTCGATAAAAACTTTTCACTGCTTCTAACAACTTGCCTCCCACACCATATATTCTTAATACCTTCCACAGAGCATCTCTATCAACTCTATCATATGCCTTCTCCAGATCCATAAATGCTACATACAAATCCATTTGCTTTTCTAAGTATTTCTCACATACATTCTTCAAAGCAAACACCTGATCCACACATCCTCTACCACTTCTGAAACCACACTGCTCTTCCCCAATCTTCCCCAACCCTCTCAATCAATACCCTCCCATATAATTTACCAGGAATACTCAACAAACTTATACCTCTGTAATTTGAGCACTCACTCTTATCCCCTTTGCCTTTGTACAATGGCACTATGCACGCATTCCGCCAATCCTCAGGCACCTCACCATGAGTCATACATACATTAAATAACCTTACCAACCAGTCAACCATACAGTCACCCCCTTTTTTAATAAATTCCACTGCAATACCATCCAAACCTGCTGCCTTGCCGGCTTTCATCTTCCGCAAAGCTTTTACTACCTCTTCTCTCTCTCTCTCTCTCTCTCTCTCTCTCTCTCTCTCTATATATATATATATATATATATATATATATATATTATCCCTGGGGATAGGGGATTCAGAATACTTCCCACGTATTCCCTGCGTGTCGTACAAGGCGACTAAAAGGGGAGGGAGCGGGGGGCTGGAAATCCTCCCCTCTCGTTTTTTTTTTTAATTTTTCAAAAGAAGGAACAGAGGGGGCCAGGTGAGGATATTCCAAAAACGGCCCAGTCCTCTGTTCTTAACGCTACCTCGCTAATGCGGGAAATGGCGGATAGTTTAGAAATATATATATATATATATATATATATATATATATATATATATATATATATATATATATATATCATAGACAAAATTAGGATCCCATTTTATCTTCCTATTACTAGGGGTGGATGAACATCTGGGTTGACAGTGGACACACTATCGCAACCAGGATTCGATCCTTGACGCTCGACCCATGAGGAAGCCGGCGAGTGCATCACGGTCAGCAACGCCACCGTCTACGGCGCGGAGGTTAGGTTACTCTGCCACCACAGGTGCAAACAAAACCAGGACCTGCCACACTGATGTCTGAAAACATGATAATGTGATGAGGCACAGCACCTCGCAACGCAACCCTCCATATCTTCACTTCAGTACTGCATTTCACAGTCAGTCTGGATGGCACAACGGTGAGACATAGAAGTTTGCGATCTGTTCTGACTTCGAGCGAGGCCCTGCATCCTATACTGAACCCATGCGCCACTGCGTGCCATCATCATTCAGCGAGCCTTAAGATTGGACTGTGCGACTTCAAACAAAACTTGAGGGTAGAGGTTTCCCCTTGGTGAGTCCCGGACGACTTTAGAGGCCTCGGCTGAACTGGAAAAATAAATCGAGGCTGTGGAGGAGCCATTACAGAGCAGTCTGTATATGGTAGGTATAACCTCTGGATGAGTTTATGAGCAGTCTGTATATGGTAGGTATAACCTCTGGATGAGTTTATGAGCAGTCTGTATATGAGAAGTATAACCTCTGGATGAGTTTATGAGCAGTCTGTATATGGTAGGTATAACCTCTGGATGAGTTTATGAGCAGTCTGTATATGAGAAGTATAACCTTTGGATGAGTTTATGAGCAGTCTGTATATGGTAGGTATAACCTCTGGATGAGTTTATGAACAGTCTGTATATGAGAAGTATAACCTCTGGATGAGTTTATGAGCAGAGTATATGAGAGGTATAACCTCACGATGAGTTTATGAGCAGAGTATATGAGAGGTATAACCTCACGATGAGTTTATGAGCAGAGTATATGAGAGGTATAACCTCACGATGAGTTTATGAGCAGAGTATATGAGAGGTATAACCTCACGATGAGTTTATGAGCAGAGTATATGAGAGGTATAACCTCACGATGAGTTTATGAGCAGAGTATATGAGGGGTATAACCTCACAATGAGTTTATGAGCAGAGTATATGAGGGGTATAACCTCACAATGAGTTTATGAGCACAGTGGTTGATGATGATGATGCTAAAGGCCATTAGCAAGCGAGAGTCATTAGCAAGCTAGTGGAGACTTGGACGGCTAATAGATCAACAAATTACCGAGCATAGAAAACGGGTGTTGAGGTACAGCTTTCCTCCTTCGACAGTTTGTTGATAAAAGCATCACTTGATGGAGAGCAGACCTCTGTCTCCACCCCCCCCCCCCACCAACCTTCATAGACTTTAAGTGATGCAGCGGAGGTATAGGTTCGAATCCTGGTTCTGGCAATCGGTCCACTGTCAACCCAGCTGTTCATCCACCCATAGTGCTTGCTCGATGAAATGGGCACCAGATCTACACGAATGTATATATATATATATATATATATATATATATATATATATATATATATATATATATATATATATATGGCTCACACACACACACACACACAGACGTGCAGTGACCAAGTCACTGCTGTGCCCTGGAGCAAAACGGCACGACCCTGAGAGAGAGAGAGAGAGAGAGAGAGAGAGAGAGAGAGAGAGAGAGAGAGAGAGAGAGAGAGAGAGAGAGAGAGTATATATATGTATCAGGGTTGGGTTGAGGTACCTAACTCTTCTGCCCCCTTGCTTGTGAAGGTGTACACACGTAGAACCTGGATATACATACATATATACACCCCAGTACCCCAGGCTTCGATACGCAGGGAAGCGAAGGATGGCAGGAGACCATCCTGCAGGGCACACTTTCTCCTGGTGGGGGCGTGGTGGGCGTGGTGGGCGTGGCTCCAGATACTATAGAGTCAGAGAGAGGATCCCATTAAGAGCTGGAGGTGTGGCCAACCAACGCGTCTCTCACAAGGTCCTCAATGGTTGTGGTGATAGCAAGGAGGAGCACTACGTCTTACAGCGTGTGGGTGGACGTGGGTGGGTGTACATGTCACACACACACACACACACACACACACACACATACACACACCGCACCGCCTACACTCGGGCCTGTGTAAGGCTCCGTCGGCATATATAGTTATCACACACACTCAAGGAGGTTTGGTGATCAGTATGCCATCCAGCTGTTCACGTATCTGTTCTTGTAGAACATGAGGACTGGGCTGGTGTGGAAGACGACGACGAACACTCACCAGTTCTGAGATGTCTGATGTTGCATAGTTACTGTAGCCTGGTGGGGCCCCCGGGGGAGGAGGAGGCGAGTGGCAGAGGGGCCCTCACTGTGGCGCCCCTAGGGGAGAAGGAGGCGAGTGGCAGAGGGCCCCTCACTGTGGCGCCCCCAGGGGAGGAGGAGGCGAGTGGCAGAGGGCCCCTCACTGTGGCGCCCCCAGGGGAGGAGGAGGCGAGTGGCAGAGGGCCCCTCACTGTGGCGCCCCTAGGGGAGAAGGAGGCGAGTGGCAGAGGGCCCCTCACTGTGGCGCCCCCAGGGGAGGAGGAGGCGAGTGGCAGAGGGCCCCTCACTGTGGCGCCCCCAGGGGAGGAGGAGGCGAGTGGCAGAGGGCCCCTCACTGTGGGGCCCCCAGGGGAGAAGGAGGCGAGTGGCAGAGGGGCCCCTCACTGTGGGGCCCCCGGGGGAGGAGGAGGCGAGTGGCAGAGGGCCCCTCACTGTGGCGCCCCCAGGGGAGGAGGAGGCGAGTGGCAGAGGGCCCCTCACTGTGGGGCCCCCAGGGGAGGAGGAGGCGAGTGGCAGAGGGGCCCCTCACTGTGGGGCCCCCAGGGGAGGAGGAGGCGAGTGGCAGAGGGCCCCTCACTGTGGCGCCCCCAGGGGAGGAGGAGGCGAGTGGCAGAGGGCCCCTCACTGTGGGGCCCCCAGGGGAGAAGGAGGCGAGTGGCAGAGGGCCCCTCACTGTGGCGCCCCCAGGGGAGGAGGAGGCGAGTGGCAGAGGGCCCCTCACTGTGGCGCCCCCAGGGGAGGAGGAGGCGAGTGGCAGAGGGCCCCTCACTGTGGCGCCCCCAGGGGAGGAGGAGGCGAGTGGCAGAGGGCCCCTCACTGTGGCGCCCCCAGGGGAGGAGGAGGCGAGTGGCAGAGGGCCCCTCACTGTGGCGCCCCCAGGGGAGGAGGAGGCGAGTGGCAGAGGGCCCCTCACTGTGGCGCCCCCAGGGGAGAAGGAGGCGAGTGGCAGAGGGCCCCTCACTGTGGCGCCCCCAGGGGAGGAGGAGGCGAGTGGCAGAGGGCCCCTCACTGTGGCGCCCCCAGGGGAGGAGGAGGCGAGTGGCAGAGGGCCCCTCACCGTGGGGCCCCCAGGGGAGAAGGAGGCGAGTGGCAGAGGGGCCCCTCACTGTGGGGCCCCCAGGGGAGGAGGAGGCGAGTGGCAGAGAGGCCCTTCGAACAAGACCTTGGAGTAACATGAGGACACGCAAAGAAGGTCCATGTGTGTGTGTGTGTGTGTGTGTGTGTGTGTGTGTTCACTATCATGTGAGTGAGACTATCTCTGTGTTATCAGGAGGCCTCCATCCCCCCCCCCCCCTCACCCTTATCATCCCAGGAGCAGGCAGGGGGGGGGGGGGACACACAAGGTTAGCAACACAACGTCTCGAGGCTATGATGGCCCATTCTGATAACACGACGCCTCTGTGCTGTGTGGTGGGTGACACATGTCAGGGAGAGGGAGGGAGAGAGAGAGAGAGAGAGAGAGAGAGAGAGAGAGAGAGAGAGAGAGAGAGAGAGAGAGAGAGAGAGAGAGAGAGAGTAAGGTGGTCACTGAATGAGGCAGGTGTTATGGAGGGGGAGTTGTAGAAAGAGGGGAAACAGTCCAGTACTATCGAGAGGGAGGCTAGGGACAGGGAGTGGAACGAGGGAGGAAGGGATGGAGGGAGGGAGGGAGAGACCAGTACTGTATAAGAGAGCAAGACAAAGAAGAGGGAGGGAGAGGGAGGGAGAGGGAGGGAGAGGGAGGGAGAGCAACCATGACAGGAAGTGTGGAGGAGGAGATGTGGCAGGAGAGGAGGCTTGCCACGCTCCCAGGGCACCACACAACACTGTGGTGGACACATGACACACGAGGACAGCTGGCGGGGGTCTGAGGGGCCTGGCTGAGGGAGCTGAGTCAGTGACTGGGGCGTGTGTAGGTTGTAAGGACGTGTGTGTGTATGGGAGGGAAGAGTAGGTGGGAGATGGACATGTGTGTGTGTGTGTGTGTGTGTGTGTGTGTGTGTGTGTGTGTGTGTGTGTGTGTGTGTGTGTGTCTACCTATTTCTACTGTAGGGGGGAGGGAGTTCTATACTTTTGGAGCCCCCCCCCCCCCTCTCTTTCAACATTCTCTGCTCTCACACAACTTCGTAAATTCATGTTTGGTGTCTGCATCGCCCTCAGTCATTGTGTTCCACCAATATTAATAATACTATAAAACATATTATTGACATCATTTTCCAATCAGTTCTTCGCTTAGTTTCATCTTAAAGTTCTCTGGTTGTTCTATTACAATAAATTTCGAAAAAAAAAACCCAACTTTAAAAACTTTAAGATTCTGATAACGTCACCCCTGACTCTTCTCTCTTCCATGGTGGGCATAAAGAAGGCTTTTGACCTTGCCCTTTAACTCGGCCCTCTTAATTCTCGTTGCTATCTTTTCTTGCCTTCCTCTGGACCTTCTCGAGGAGCTTTTTGTGCTTCTGTACGTCCGGCGTCCAAACATGAGAAGCATATCCTAGTTCTGGCCTCATGTACGACATTTTCTTAGTCTTATACGTGTACGATATTCTGATTAATTCCAACAGACAGTTTTTCTTTACCAAATTAGTCTAAATTATTTTCTGGATGGACAAAATTCTGATGAGAATTATATGATTTCACAACATTACCATGAACTTACTCGAGTGAACTCCACACTTACTGCTGTCTCAATGGTCCATCGTCCATTACTTCTTGATACCGAAGACGGTCTGTTATTAAGTAAACAAATTCTTCTT
>NC_092290.1:18743453-18783453 GCF_036320965.1 Panulirus ornatus | reverse complement strand
GGGAGGGTACGGTGAAGGCCATGGTTGTCGTCTTGTGATGGAAGATGTCCGTCGTGTTGATACTTAACTACGGCTCGTTATTGTTACCCTGTTATGCCATCGACCACTACAGGGTCGGGGCGACATGACGGGGCAGGGTCAGTAAAAGAGGACACAAGAGGACATGGAAAGCTGTTAGCGTTTTAACTACGACCATATCGCCAATCGCCTTCGCAAGGAGCGAGTATACATAGGAGGTGAGGTCAAGATTTTTGAAACTGGTGGTTATAACTTGACGCTGGTGGCTTTAATGACCCTTGGCAGCAGTTAGGTGTAAAGCCCATATAACCATCTAACGACGCCATTCCCTAATCACCCAATTACTATCAACATCTTCACCAACAATATCCCCAGAGAACGGTACGACAACAGCCATAAGGACACACCGGCAGCAGCAGCAGCAGCGGTGGCGGACGTATGATATACGGGCAATGGTTAACGGGCTCGCTGGAGATGTGATGTCACGGTGGAAATCATCTACAAATACAATAGACAGATAATAGACATAGTTTGTCTGACCCGACGCAGTTGACCTGACCTACCTGGGTAAGGTCATCTACACTAACTAGTCTACCAGACTCCATTTTCTTTGGCAGTAAAATGGCTCGGCTTGAGTCAACTCCCTGGTTCCTTGTAACTGGTTCCGGTGACTTGGCTTGGCTTACCAGGCCTAGTCCCGGTGACCTGGCTGGGCTTACCTGGCCTAGTAACGGTGACCTGGCTGGGCTTACCTGGCCTAGTCCCAGTGACCTGGCTCGGCTTACCTGGCCTAGTAACGGTGACCTGGCCGGGCTTACCTGGCCTAGTCCCAGTGACCTGGCTCGGCTTACCTGGCCTAGTAACGGTGACCTGGCTGGGCTTACCTAGCCTAGTCCCAGTGACCTGGCTCGGCTTACCTGGCCTAGTCCCAGTGACCTGGCTCGGCTTACCTGGCCTAGTCCCAGTGACCTGGCTCGGCTTACCTAGCCTAGTCCCAGTGACCTGGCTCGGCTTACCTGGCCTAGTTCCGATGACCTGGCTCGGCTTACCTGGCCTAGTCCCGGTGACCTGGCTGGGCTTACCTGGCCTAGTCCCGGTGACCTGACTGGGCTTACCTGGCCTAGTCCCGGTGACCTGACTGGGCTTACCTGGCCTAGTAACGGTGACCTGGCTGGGCTTACCTGGAACAAGAGAGAAAGGCATCAATAAGGGCAGGTTTCAAGACATGAAGATATGATCATATAGCAACGTTCACTATGTACGTACACACGGCAAAAAAAGTATCTTCACACATTTGTCTTTTGTTTGTTTGTGTGTGTGTGTGTGTGTCTGACTCACCCTCCAGACCTGACCCACGTTGGGCTCACTCATAATAATAATAATAATAATAATAATAATAATAATAATAATAATAATGATAATGATGATGATAATAAAAAGTATGTGACCTGATGGGGTCGATGCATTTTGGAAATGATCAATACGAGTGACTCGTGCTGTCTCGGTCGGGTTGGTCAGTGCGAATGTAAGACACATTTCCCAATAATGATCAATTATCATCATCCCTTCATTATCGTCATTTCCATCGAATTATGAAAAATCATTGTAGAATTATGATGTTAAATGACATGAAGCGCTGCTAGCAGCCAGTGTCAGGCCAGACTAAAGGGTATTTCCCAGAAGCTTTCGTCCGTTGTGTTATATTGTTTCACACACACACACACACACACACACACACACACACACACACACACACACACAGACACACACACACACACACACACACACACACACAGATACAGACAGACAGACAGACACACACACACACACACACACACACACACACACAGATACAGACACAGACAGACAGACAGACAGACAGACAGACACACACACACACACACACACACAGATACAGACAGACAGACAGACACACACACACACACACACACACACACACAGATACAGACACAGACAGACAGACAGACAGACAGACACACACACACACACACACACACAGTCTGCCGCGCAGCCTGGGATCAGACCGGTATAGGATCGAATCCTGTTCACGGCAGCCGGTCCACAGTTCACCCAGCTGTTCATCCTCCCATAGAGGCTGGTCGATAATGAGTGGGTACCTGGCATGGGCTAGGGTGTGTGTGTGTGTGTGTGTGTGTGTGTGTGTAAAAACATGGTACATATGTACAAGGTTGTTACCTCCCCCACCTCACTCTCTCTCTCTCTCTCTCTCTCTCTCTCTCTCTCTCTCTCTCCACTGTACCTCCCCCCCCACCCCTCTACACCCCTCCCTTCGAGGGTGTTATGAACGCGGCTGAGGACAGTGTTGTGAACGCGGCCGAAGACAGTGTTGTGAACGCGGCCGAAGACAGTGTTGTGAACGCGGCCGAGGACAGTGTTGTGAACGCGGTCGAGGGTGTTATGAACGCGGCTGAGGACAGTGTTGTGAACGCGACGAACTCCACCCATACACAGGTCACAGGGGGGTCACACACGCCCCCGAGGGCGGTCCATGGGTCATCCCCTGAGGGACGCTACATACATAAATACCCCATGTGAAATCCCACTCATGTGTAGGATTAATCCCACTCATGTGTAGGATTAATCCCACTCATGTGTAGGATTAATCTGGCTCTGAAATACGCCCGGCGTATAGGAGCTAATCCCCCTTGATATACACATGACACAGAATCAAAACAAACTTGTGGGTCCAACTGAGCATACATATGTGTACACAGATACTTCGAAATACATGTGGCACACATATACGTACTTCATATATATATATATATATATATATATATATATATATATATATATATATATATATATATATATATATATATATATAACTTTCGAGCATGACTCTCTCTCTCTCTCTCTCTCTCTCTCTCTCTCTCTCTCTCTCTCTCACACACACACACACACAGCAGTTCACTTGTACACACTCACATACAGACGAGGTGGGCGCCCAACAACCCCCCTCCCCCCTACTCATCAGACAGGTAATTAGAATCAAGTAGTTTACAGACCCTCGGTGACCTGACCTCACAGGTAACAACAGGTCGTAGCGTCGTCTTGTGATATCCACCTTATTCTAAAGGTCAGGTTACCGTAGTAACCATGTTCGTGTGTGTGTGTGTGTGTGTGTGTGATCACACATGGCTGCTACAAAAAGCCTGGGTATGTCAAGCTATGTTCCTGGGTATGTCAAGCTATGTTCCTGGGTATGTCAAGTTATGTTCCTGGGTATGTCGAGCTGTGTTCCTGGGTATGTCAAGCTATATTCCTGGGTATGTCAAGCTATGTTCCTGGGTATGTCAAGCTATGTTCCTGGGTATGTCAAGCTATGTTCCTGGGTATGTCAAGCTATGTTCCTGGGTATGTCAAGCTATATTCCTGGGTATGTCAAGCTATGTTCCTGGGTATGTCAAGCTATATTCCTGGGTATGTCAAGCTATGTTCCTGGTTATGTCAAGCTATGTTCCTGGGTATGTCAAGCTATGTTCCTGGGTATGTCAAGCTATGTTCCTGGTTATGTCAAGCTATGTTCCTGGTTATGTCAAGCTATGTTCCTGGGTATGTAAAGCTATATTCCTGGGTATGTAAAGCTATATTCCTGGGTATGTCAAGCTATGTTCCTGGGTATGTCAAGCTATGTTCCTGGGTATGTCAAGCTGTGTTCCTGGTTATGTCAAGCTATGTTCCTGGGTATGTCAAGCTATGTTCTTGGTTATGTCAAGCTATGTTCCTGGGTATGTAAAGCTATATTCCTGGGTATGTAAAGCTATATTCCTGGGTATGTCAAGCTATGTTCCTGGTTATGTCAAGCTATGTTCCTGGGTATGTCAAGCTATGTTCTTGGTTATGTCAAGCTATGTTCCTGGGTATGTAAAGCTATATTCCTGGGTATGTAAAGTTATATTCCTGGGTATGTCAAGCTATGTTCCTGGTTATGTCAAGCTATGTTCCTGGGTATGTCAAGCTATGTTCTTGGTTATGTCAAGCTATGTTCCTGGGTATGTAAAGCTATATTCCTGGGTATGTAAAGCTATATTCCTGGGTATGTCAAGCTATGTTCCTGGTTATGTCAAGCTATGTTCCTGGGTATGTCAAGCTATGTTCTTGGTTATGTCAAGCTATGTTCCTGGGTATGTAAAGCTATATTCCTGGGTATGTAAAGCTATATTCCTGGGTATGTCAAGCTATGTTCCTGGTTATGTCAAGCTATGTTCCTGGGTATGTCAAGCTATGTTCTTGGTTATGTCAAGCTATGTTCCTGGGTATGTAAAGCTATATTCCTGGGTATGTAAAGCTATATTCCTGGGTATGTCAAGCTATGTTCCTGGGTATGTCAAGCTATATTCTTGGGTATATCGAGCTACATTCAAGGATATATCAAGCCAAAAATCATGGGTATATCGAACTATATTCATGGGTATATCAAGCTATAGGTTCATGGGTATATCATGGGTATATCAACTGGTTCCTTTCATCATACAGTGAAGGACTGTCATACATACATTATATACTTAACATGTTAATCTTGCATGGCATCACCAAAATGTAAGTGGACGTCTATGTAACTGTAACATATGACTGTAATGTGGGTGCCTCACTGTAGTAGTGTGGGTGGGGTACATCTATGTAACTGTAACATATGACTGTAATGTGGGAGCCTCACTGTAGTAGTGTGGGTGGGGTACATCTATGTAACTGTAACATATGACTGTAATGTGGGTGCCTCACTATAGTAGTGTGGGTGGGGTACATCTATGTAACTGTAACATATGACTGTAATGCGGGAGCCTCACTGTAGTAGTGTGGGTGGGGTACATCTATGTAACTGTAACATATGACTGTAATGTGGGAGCCTCACTGTAGTAGTGTGGGTGGGGTACATCTATGTAACTGTAACATATGACTGTAATGTGGGAGCCTCACTGTAGTAGTGTGGGTGGGGTACATCTATGTAACTGTAACATATGACTGTAATGTGGGAGCCTCACTGTAGTAGTGTGGGTGGGGTACATCTATGTAACTGTAACATATGACTGTGGTGGATAACTGTAACATATGACTGTGTGTGTGTGTGTGTGTGTGTGTGTGTGTGTGTGTGAGTCGCACTCCCCCCTCCCCCCCCACCCTGAGAGAGTGTGTGAGTGTGAAGTGCGTCGAGTGTGTTAGCGGGAGAGTTTACGCCCCTAAGCTTGAGCTGTTACCTCCGCGTAATGCTGTGTGTTATACGCGGAGCCTCGTTTTATGATACGCACTTACCAGTTTAAGACAGGTCTTAAGAACTGGGCCGCTGAAGCCTGGTTTACCATCCCCTTCACTGCTGAAGCCTGGTTTACCGTCCCCTCTTACTGCTGAAGCCTGGTTTACCATCTCCCCTTTTCTGCTGAAGCCTGGTTTACCGTTCCTCTTATTGCTGATGCCTGGTTTACCGTTCCTCTTACTGCTGAGGTCTGGTTTACCACCCCCCTCTTACTGCTGAGGTCTGGTTTACCACCCCCCCTTACTGCTGAAGCCTGGTTTACCATCCACCCCTTACTGCTGAAGCCTGGTTTACCATCTCCCCCTTACTGCTGAAGCCTGGTTTACCGTCCCCTCTTACTGCTGAAGCCTGGTTTACCGTCCCCCTTACTGCTGAGGCCTGGTTTACCATCCCCCCTTACTGCTGAGGTCTGGTTTACTATCCCCCTAACTGCTGAGGCCTGGTTTACCATCTCCCCTTACTGCTGAGGCCTGGTTTACTATCCCCCTTTACTGCTGAAGCCTAGTTTACCATCTCCCCTTTACTGCTGAAGCCTGGTTTACCATCCACCCCTTACTGCTGAGGTCTGGTTTACCACCCCCTCTTACTGCTGAGGTCTGGTTTACCACCCCCCCTTACTGCTGAAGCCTGGTTTACCATCTCCCCCTTACTGCTGAAGCCTGGTTTACCGTTCCCCTTACTGCTGAAGCCTGGTTTACCATCTCCCCCTTACTGCTGAAGCCTGGTTTACCATCTCCCCCTTACTACTGAAGCCTGGTTTACCGTCCCCCTTACTGCTGAAGCCTGGTTTACCATCTCCCCTTTACTGCTGGGGCCTGGTTTACCATCCACCCCTTACTGCTGAAGCCTGGTTTACCGTCCCCCTTACTGGTGAGGTCTGGTTTACCATCCCCCCTTACTGCTAAGGTCTGGTTTACCGTCCCCCATTACTGCTGAGGCCTGGTTTACCATCCATCCTTACTGCTGAGGCCTGGTTTACTATCCCCCTTTACTGCTGAAGCCTGGTTTACCGTCCCCCTTCACTGCTGAGGCCTGGTTTACCATCCCCCCTTACTGCTGAGGCCTGGTTTACCATCCCCCCTACTGCTGAGGCCTAGTTTACCATCCCTCTTACTGCTGAGGCCTGGTTTACCATCCCCCTTTACTGCTGAGGCCTGGTTTACTATCCCCCTTTACTGCTGAGGCCTGGTTTACCATCCCCTCTTACTGCTGAAGCCTGGTTTACCGGCCCCGATACAGCTGGGTCCAGATTCACCCCCCCCCCCTCCCCTTCCTGGCCGTGACGCATTCACGGGCCACCCCGGGTCGAGCATGGCATTGGTTCGAATCCTGGTTACTACGGCAGTCTGTCCACAGTCAACCCAGCTGTTCATCCACCCCAAGGGGTTGGTCGATAAAATGGGTACTTGGCTTAGGATAGGATATTATTATTATTATTATTATTATTATTATTATTATTATTATTATCATTATTATTATTATTATCATTATACATAATCGCTGTTTCCCGCGTCAGCGAGGTAGCGCTAGGAAACAGATAAAGAATGACCCATCCACTCATTACACATAAATGCAAATAAACGCCCACATACGCACATATGTCAACCATGTGGTATACAATCCACATATACATACATATACAGACGCAGACATTACATATATAGACATGTACATATTCATACTTGCTTGCCTTCATCCATTCCTGTCGCTACCTCGCCCCACAGGAAAACAGCATCGCCATCCCCTCCTTCAGCGAGGCAGCGCCAGGAAAACAGACCACAAAGGCCACATTCGTTCACACTCAGTCTCTAGCTGTATCATGTATAATGCACCGAAACCACAGCTCCCTTTCCAGGCCACATAGACCTTTCCATGGCTTACCGCCAGACGCGTCACATGGAACATATCATGATGAACAGCTTCACTTGGCAGGTGGTGACCAACGTGGGTTCACAGCTGTCAAGCACGACAGTGTGTGTACACCTACCAGGCCTGTCAAGCGACGGTCAAGCATCACAGCGGCTGCCTGCCAGCCACCACCAGCCAGCAGCAGCCATCATCAGCCACCATCAGCCAGCAGCAGCCAACATCCACCAGCCACCACCAGCCAGCAGCAGCCATCATCAGCCACCATCAGCCATCAGCCACCATCAGCCATCAGCCACCAACAGCCACCAGCCACCACCAGCCAGCAGCAGCCATCATCAGCCACCATCAGCCATCAGCCACCATCAGCCATCAGCCACCACCAGCCATCAGCCACCACCAGCCAGTAGCAGCCATCATCAGCCACCATCAGCCATCAGCCACCACCAGCCAGTAGCAGCCATCATCAGCCACCATCAGCCATCAGCCACCACCAGCCACCAGCAGCCATCAGCCACCAGCGGCCATCAGCCACCAGCCACCATCAGCCATCAGCTACCAGCAGCAGCCATCAGCCAGCCTCCCTGCAGGAAATAACTGACGAGTCCAAAGTAACGTGATCTCAGGTTCTAATGTTGCTTGTGGACACACACACACACACACACACACACACACACACACACACACACACACACACAACAATCTATCTACACAGATATACTGAACTGTTAGTGTTGGCTCTCCGTAACACATCTTGAACCACAAACTGCTCCTCGAAGTTGTCATTTCTTACTTAAGAGGAATGGACAACAACAACAACAACAACAACAACAACAACAACAACAACAACCCTGGCGACCCGGTTGTAAATCAATGTATACAGCGCATGGCGGCTCACGTACAACCAACCCACTTGGTATATGTGATATCAAACACAACTGAACTATGTCGGAAAAAACACCTCCTCCGCTTTCCAAACGTCGGAACCTAATCCACCAATGTAGTATGAGGTATACCAGGCAGTGAAGAATGAGGTGTACCACTTCTGAAACATGAGGTATACTACCACTGAAACATGAAGCATACTGCCTTGAAAACATGAGGTATACTACCACTGAAACATGAGGTATACTACCACTGAAACATGAAGCATACTGCCTTGAAAACATGAGGTATACTACCACTGAAGGACGAGATATACCACCACAGAAACATGAGGCATACCACCAATGAAACATGAGGTATACTACCACTGAAGAATGAGGAATACTACCATTGAAACATGAGGTATACTACCACTGAAGAATGAGGAATACTACCATTGAAACATGAGGTATACTACCACTGAAGCACGGGTTTGCCAACAATGAAACATAAGTCATCACCAGAGTATGAGGTATAACACAGAGTATGAGGTATAACACCACTGAATTATGAAGTATATCATCACTGAAGCCTAACTTTTTCTTTCTTCATGTTGAAGGCTGCAGTCACACACCCAAGTCCACATCAAGGACAGACCTTGATTGGAATACAGAGAGAATTATGACACGGAAATAGAAAAGACAAGGGAAAGTATTTAGGAATTCTGGCGGACGTGAAAAACCTGCCTTTTGAAATGTGTCAGGTCATAGTTAATGGAAAATATATAAAAGTGTAGAGAGTTCCAAAGCTTCGACGTGTAGGGTTAAGAAGCAGGTATCAAAACGGCCCACCCTTGAGTAGCTGATGGCCACACAATAATCATGTGACGCAGCAGCTTGCCAAGTATTGCATGGTCTAGGTAGTGGTTGGGGGCACACAAGCAGCCAGCACTCGGGAGCAAAAACCAAAGTAATACCTGTAGAAGAGGGAAAGTGAACCAACATGGCGGCGTAAGGGAAGAGGGTCAAGTTTGGAAGTTAGCGTTGGAGAGTTTATAAGTTGTTGGCTTTCAACTCCAGTGTGTCAAGTAAGGATACAGAGTTAGAACCACCCCAGATGTGAGAGCAGTACTCCATACAAGGATGGATCAATGTCTTGTATATAAACACAGCAACTGTTCAGAAGAGATGAAGTTTCGACATCTCAATTGGACTCCTAGTTTCTTGGAGGCAGACTTAGCTGTATATCATCACTGAAGTGTGAGGTATACCATCACCGCAGTATGAGGTATACCATCACCGAAGCATGAGGTATACCATCACTGAAGCATGAGGTATGCCATCACTGAAGCATGAGGTATACCATCACCGAAGCATGAGGTATACCATCATTGAAGCATGAGGTATACCATCACTGAAGTATGACGTATACCATCACCGAAGCATGAGGTATACCATAACTGAAGTATGACGTATACCATCACTGAAGCATGAGGTATACCATCACTGAAGTATGACGTATACCATCACCGAAGCATGAGGTATACCATAACTGAAGTATGACGTATACCATCACTGAAGCATGAGGTATACCATCACTGAAATATAACGTATACCATCACTGAAGCATGAGGTATACCATCACTGAAGCATGAGGTATACCATCACTGAAGTATGACGTAACCATCACCGAAGCATGAGGTATACCATCACTGAAGCATGAGGTATACCATCACTGAAGCATGAGGTATACCATCACTGAAGCATGAGGTATACCATCACCGAAGCATGAGGTATACCATCACTGAAGCATGAGGTATATCATCACTGAAGCATGAGGTATACCATCACTGAAGCATGAAGTATACCATCACCGAAGCATGAGGTATACCATCACTGAAGTATGACGTATACCATCACCGAAGCATGAGGTATACCATCACTGAAGAATGACGTATACCATCACTGAAGCATGAGGTATACCATCACTGAAGAATGACGTATACCATCACTGAAGCATGAGGTATACCATCAATGAAGTATGACGTATACCACCACTGAAGTATGACGTATACCATCACTAAAGCATGAGGTACACCATCACTGAAGCATGAAGTATACTATCACTGAAGCATGAGTGAGTCTGAGGATGTAACTGAAGCCATGTGTAGGTAGACTACGAAGCCTCGACCAGAGACGCCCTATGCCAGCCTCGACCAGAGACGCCCTATGCCAGCCTCGACCAGAGACGCCCTATGCCAGCCTCGACCAGAGACGCCCTATGCCAGCCTCGACCAGAGACGCCCTATGCCAGCCTCGACCAGAGACGCCCTATGCCAGCCTCGACCAGAGACGCCCTATGCCAGCCTCGACCAGAGACGCCCTATGCCAGCCTCGACCAGAGACGCCCTATGGCAGCCTCGACCAGAGACGCCCTATGGCCAGCCTCGACCAGAGACGCCCTATGCCAGCCTCGACCAGAGACGCCCTATGCCAGCCTCGACCAGAGACGCCCTATGCCAGCCTCGACCAGAGACGCCCTATGCCAGCCTCGACCAGAGACGCCCTATGCCAGCCTCGACCAGAGACGCCCTATGCCAGCCTCGACCAGAGACGCCCTATGGCCAGCCTCGACCAGAGACGCCCTATGCCAGCCTCGACCAGAGACGCCCTATGCCAGCCTCGACCAGAGACGCCCTATGGCCAGCTCGACCAGAGACGCCCTATGCCAGCCTCGACCAGAGACGCCCTATGCCAGCCTCGACCAGAGACGCCCTATGCCAGCCTCGACCAGAGACACCCTATGGCCAGCCTCGACCAGAGACGCCCTATGGCAGCCTCGACCAGAGACGCCCTATGGCCAGCCTCGACCAGAGACGCCCTATGGCCAGCCTCGACCAGAGACGCCCTATGGCCAGCCTCGACCAGAGACGCCCTATGGCCAGCCTCGACCAGAGACGCCCTATGGCCAGCCTCGACCAGAGACACCCTATGGCCAGCCTCGACCAGAGACACCCTATGGCCAGCCTCGACCAGAGACACCCTATGGCCAGCCTCGACCAGAGACACCCTATGGCCAGCCTCGACCAGAGACACCCTATGGCCAGCCTCGACCAGAGACGCCCTATGGCCAGCCTCGACCAGAGACACCCTATGGCCAGCCTCGACCAGAGACGCCCTATGGCCAGCCTCGACCAGAGACACCCTATGGCCAGCCTCGACCAGAGACGCCCTATGCCAGCCTCGACCAGAGACGCCCTATGGCAGCCTCGACCAGAGACACCCTATGGCCAGCCTCGACCAGAGACGCCCTATGGCAGCCTCGACCAGAGACGCCCTATGGCAGCCTCGACCAGAGACACCCTATGGCCAGCCTCGACCAGAGACGCCCTATGGCAGCCTCGACCAGAGACACCCTATGGCCAGCCTCGACCAGAGACACCCTATGGCCAGCCTCGACCAGAGACGCCCTATGCCAGCCTCGACCAGAGACGCCCTATGCCAGCCTCGACCAGAGACACCCTATGGCCAGCCTCGACCAGAGACGCCCTATGCCAGCCTCGACCAGAGACGCCCTATGCCAGCCTCGACCAGAGACGCCCTATGCCAGCCTCGACCAGAGACGCCCTATGCCAGCCTCGACCAGAGACACCCTATGGCCAGCCTCGACCAGAGACGCCCTATGCCAGCCTCGACCAGAGACGCCCTATGCCAGCCTCGACCAGAGACGCCCTATGGCAGCCTCGACCAGAGACGCCCTATGGCAGCCTCGACCAGAGACACCCTATGGCCAGCCTCGACCAGAGACGCCCTATGGCCAGCCTCGACCAGAGACGCCCTATGGCCAGCCTCGACAGAGACGCCCTATGGCAGCCTCGACCAGAGACACCCTATGGCCAGCCTCGACCAGAGACGCCCTATGGCAGCCTCGACCAGAGACGCCCTATGCCAGCCTCGACCAGAGACACCCTATGGCCAGCCTCGACCAGAGACGCCCTATGGCAGCCTCGACCAGAGACACCCTATGGCCAGCCTCGACAGAGACGCCCTATGCCAGCCTCGACCAGAGACGCCCTATGCCAGCCTCGACCAGAGACGCCCTATGCCAGCCTCGACCAGAGACACCCTATGGCCAGCCTCGACCAGAGACGCCCTATGGCAGCCTCGACCAGAGACGCCCTATGGCAGCCTCGACCAGAGACGCCCTATGGCCAGCCTCGACCAGAGACGCCCTATGCCAGCCTCGACCAGAGACGCCCTATGGCAGCCTCGACCAGAGACGCCCTATGGCAGCCTCGACCAGAGACACCCTATGGCCAGCCTCGACAGAGACGCCCTATGGCAGCCTCGACCAGAGACACCCTATGGCCAGCCTCGACCAGAGACACCCTATGGCCAGCCTCGACAGAGACGCCCTATGGCAGCCTCGACCAGAGACACCCTATGGCCAGCCTCGACCAGAGACGCCCTATGCCAGCCTCGACCAGAGACGCCCTATGGCAGCCTCGACCAGAGACGCCCTATGGCAGCCTCGACCAGAGACACCCTATGGCCAGCCTCGACCAGAGACGCCCTATGCCAGCCTCGACCAGAGACGCCCTATGCCAGCCTCGACCAGAGACGCCCTATGCCAGCCTCGACCAGAGACGCCCTATGCCAGCCTCGACCAGAGACGCCCTATGCCAGCCTCGACCAGAGACGCCCTATGGCAGCCTCGACCAGAGACGCCCTATGGCAGCCTCGACCAGAGACGCCCTATGGCAGCCTCGACCAGAGACGCCCTATGCCAGCCTCGACCAGAGACGCCCTATGGCCAGCCTCGACAGAGACGCCCTATGGCAGCCTCGACCAGAGACGCCCTATGGCAGCCTCGACCAGAGACGCCCTATGGCAGCCTCGACCAGAGACGCCCTATGGCAGCCTCGACCAGAGACGCCCTATGCCAGCCTCGACCAGAGACGCCCTATGGCCAGCTCGACCAGAGACGCCCTATGGCCAGCCTCGACCAGAGACACCCTATGGCCAGCCTCGACCAGAGACGCCCTATGGCCAGCCTCGACCAGAGACGCCCTATGGCCAGCCTCGACCAGAGACGCCCTATGGCCAGCCTCGACCAGAGACGCCCTATGGCCAGCCTCGACCAGAGACGCCCTATGGCAGCTCGACCAGAGTACACCTATTGGCGGGCGCTAGCCTCGTCCAGTAACACCCTATGGCCACCGCTGGCGAGGCCGCGAGACGCGCGAACTATGGCTATCAGACCCGACCAGGAGAACACCTAATGGGGGGCGGGGCGCAGCCTCGACAGCGTGACCGATGCGCACCGCGACAGAGACGCCCGATCACCGCACAAACGCCCAGTAGGGGCCGGTAACCGCGATTCGGTCTCTGAAGAGAAGAGAGAGAGAGAGAGAGAGAGAGAGAGAGAGAGAGAGAGAGAGAGAGAGAGAGAGAGAGAGACGGCGTTGTCAGCCTAGCTGGACCTGAGGAAGGTGAGGAAATGGACAGCTTAATATGAAGCTAAGCTCTGCACTTCCCTGGGGGAAAGAGGAAGTCTTGGGAGATTAGATAAGAGATAAGGACCATCCCCCCCCTTCACCCCCCCTGCTGGAAAGCCTTGTCACGCCAGGCTGGTTGAAGACCATGGTGGTCCGTCGGGCGGGGAGGACCATCAAAACTGGGCGCCGCGCGCGCGCGCGTGATGACGAACTGGAAGACTGGGGAGGAAGGTGACCCCCCCCCCCCCCACCACACCACACCACACACAGGAACAGCTGAGACAACCTCGAGGGCTGCTGGAAGGGTCGTACGGGGGGGGGGATGAGGCTGCTGGAAGGGTCGTACGGGGGTGGAGGGGGGGTGAGGCTGCTGGAAGGGTCGTACGTGGGGGGGAGGGGGGTGAGGCTGCTGGAAGGGTCGTACGTGGGGGGAAGGGGGGTGAGGCTGCTGGAAGGGTCGTACGTAGCGGGAGGGGGGGGAGGGTGAGGCTGCTGGAAGGGTCGTACGTGGGGGGAAGGGGGGTGAGGCTGCTGGAAGGGTCGTACGTAGCGGGGGGGGGGGAGGGTGAGGCTGCTGGAAGGGTCGTACGTAGCGGGGGGGGGGAGGGTGAGGCTGCTGGAAGGGTCGTACGTAGCGGGGGGGAGGGTGAGGCTGCTAGAAGAAGAAGAAGAAGGAAGAGAGAGAGAGAGAGAGAGAGAGAGAGAGAGAGAGAGAGAGAGAGAGAGAGAGAGAGAGAGAGAGAGAGAGAGAGAGAGAGAGAGAGAGCCAGGATGTGAGGCCACATGACTGAGGTGGTCCGTGCTGGACGACCTGGAAGAGTTATGACGCCTGGAACCGGAAGATGATGATGTGTGGCAGGAGGGGAATCCTGGAACCACGAGACTGGAACCATGAGACTGGAACCATGAGTCTGGAACCATGAGACTGGAACCATGAGACTGGAACCATGAGTCTGGAACCATGAGACTGGAACCATGAGACTGGAACCATGAGTCTGGAACCATGAGTCTGGAACCATGAGACTGGAACCATGAGTCTGGAACCATGAGACTGGAACCATGAGCCTGGAACCATGAGTCTGGAACCATGAGACTGGAACCATGAGACTGGAACTATGAGACTGGAACCATGAGACTGGAACCATGAGTCTGGAACCATGAGACTGGAACCACGAGACTGGAACCATGAGACTGGAACCATTCGCCTGGAATCACGAGACTGGAACCATTCGCCTGGAATCACGAGACTGGAACCATGAGACTGGAACCATGAGACTGGAACCACGAGACTGGAACCATGAGACTGGAACCATTCGCCTGGAATCACGAGACTGGAACCATGAGCCTGGAACCATGAGACTGGAACCATGAGACTGGAACCATGAGTCTGGAACCATGAGTCTGGAACCATGAGACTGGAACCATGAGTCTGGAACCATGAGACTGGAACCATGAGTCTGGAACCATGAGTCTGGAACCATGAGACTGGAACCACGAGACTAGAACCATAAGTCTGGAACCATGAGACTGGAACCATGAGTCTGGAACCACGAGACCGGAACGATGAGACTGGAACCATGAGACTGGAACCATGAGTCTGGAACCACGAGTCTGGAACCATGAGACTGGAACCATGAGACTGGAACCATGAGTCTGGAACCATGAGACTGGAACCATGAGACTGGAATCATGAGTCTGGAACCATGAGTCTGGAACCGTGAGACTGGAACCATGAGACTGGAACCACGAGACTGGAACCACGAGTCTGGAACCATGAGACTGGAACCATGAGACTGGAACCATGAGTCTGGAACCATGAGACTGGAACCACGAGACTGGAACCACGAGTCTGGAACCATGAGTCTGGAACCATGAGACTGGAACCATGAGTCTGGAACCATGAGACTGGAACCACGAGACTGGAACCACGAGATTGGAACCATGAGACTGGAAACATGAGTCTGGAACCACGAGACTGGAACCGTGAGACTGGAACCACGAGAGTGGAACCATGAGACTGGAACCACGAGATTGGAACCACGAGACTGGAACCATGGGCCTGGAACCACGAGACTGGGACCATGAGACTGGAACCATGAGACTGGAACCTCGAGACTGGAACCACGAGACGAACCATGAGCCTGAAACCACGAGACTGGAACCACGAGCCTAGAACCATGAGACTGTAACCACGAGACTGGAACCATGAGACTGGAACCATGAGCCTGGAACCATGAGCCTGGAAACACGAGACTGGAACCATGAGACTGGAACCACGAGCCTGGAACCACGAGACTGGAACCATGAGCCTGGAACCATGAGACTGGAACCATGAGACTGGAACCATTAGCCTGGAATCACGAGACTGGAACCATGAGACTGGAACCATGAACCTGGAACCACGAGACTGGAACCATGAGCCTGGAACCATGAGTCTGGAACCACGAGGCTGGAGACTGGAACCAGGAGACTGGAACCATGAGCCTGGAACCAGGAGACTGGAACCATGAGCCTGGAACCAGGAGACTGGAACCATGAGCCTGGAACCAGGAGACTGGAACCATGAGACTGGAACCATGAGCCTGGAATCACGAGGCTGGAACCATGAGACTGGAACCATGAGCCTGGAATCACGAGACTGGAACCATGAGCCTGGAACCAGGAGACTGGAACCATGAGACTGGAACCATAAGCCTGGAACCACGAGACTGGAACCATGAGACTGGAACCATGAGCCTGGAATCACGAGACTGGAACCATGAGCTTGGAACCATGAGTCTGGAACCACGAGGCTGGAACCATGAGACTGGAACCATGAGCCTGGAACCACGAGACTGGAACCACGAGACTGTAACCATGAGCCTGGAACCACGAGACTGGAACCATGAGCCTGGAACCACGAGACTGGAACCATGAGACTGGAACCATGAGCCTGGAATCACGAGACTGGAACCATGAGACTGGAACCATGAACCTGGAACCACGAGACTGGAACCATGAGCCTGGAACCATGAGTCTGGAACCACGAGGCTGGAGACTGGAACCAGGAGACTGGAACCACGAGACTGGAACCACGAGACTGTAACCATGAGCCTGGAACCACGAGACTGGAACCATGAGCCTGGAACCACGAGACTGGAACCATGAGACTGGAACCATGAGCCTGGAATCACGAGGCTGGAACCATGAGCTTGGAATCATGAGTGTGGAACCACGAGGCTGGAACCATGAGACTGGAACCATGAGCCTGGAACCACGAGACTGGAACCACGAGACTGGAACAATGAGCCTAGAACCACGAGACTGGAACAATGAGACTGGAACCATGAGCCTCGAACCATGAGACTGGAACCATGAGCCCGAGAAGCAGAACACCACAGACGACCAAAACTGCTGACGACGAACACCGTCAGCGACCACGGCTGTGAGCGCACGTCTCCGCTGACGCCCTTCTGGTTCTTATATCCAATCATCTTAGATTCTCTACACGTATATCGTATATGACTGACCGTTCGTTGTATTTCGAGTATATATATATAAGATTTTTTTCAAGTCAACCAGTTGGTATAATCATGTTGGGTTGACGTTAACTGATAAGATATCTTTGGGTAGGTCGAGTGAGGTGAGTGATAACAAGGGTGTTCATTGTTATCTTTTGATACTACGACACGCACTCGCTCTCCACCGTTATCTTATCAGTAAGATAACACACAGGAGGTGTTCATGTATAACATATACGACACGCACTCGCTCTCCATCGATATCTTATCAGTAAGATAACACATACAGGAGGTGTTCATGTATAACATACAGACAGAACACCAGAAGTGTTCTCTCTGTTCACCCTTAACACCACCTGAACACAGACCCCCCCCTGGCCCTACACTCAGGGGCAGGTAAGGCCCCCCCAACCCCCATGAGCACAGCAGTACGACCCTTAGGGGTAAAAAAAAATGACGGTACGACCCTTGGATAATGAAGGGCTGGCCTTTGTGCCCTGACCCTCAAGGGCTTACCTGGGAAGGACAGATAACACATCAAGACCTGATCGTCCATAACATGGGTCGTCTGTAAGGCTTAGGTCAAAGGCTCAGATTGGTATAAATAAGGGCAGTATAAATAAGTTATAAATAAAGTTATAAATGAATTATAAAGTTATAAATAAGAGCTCTGAGGGTTAGCCCTCACAAGCCACGACCCCCTGCCCTCACAAGCCACGACCCCCTACCCTCACAAGCCACGACCCCCTGCCCTCACAAGCCACGACCCCCCTGCCCTTACAAGCCACGACCCCCTGCCCTCACAAGCCACGACCCCATGCCCTCACAAGCCACGACCCCCCTGCCCTCACAAGCCACGAGCCCCTGCCCTCACAAGCCACGACCCCATGCCCTCACAAGCCACGACCCCCCTGCACTCACAAGCCACGACCCCCTGCCCTCACAAGCCACGACCCCCTGCCCTCACAAGCCACGACCCCCTGCCCTCACAAGCCTCGACCCCCCTGCCCTCACAAACCACGACCCCCTGCCCTCACAAGCCACGAGCCCCTGCCCTCACAAGCCACGACCCCCTGCCCTCACAAGCCACGACCCCCCTGCCCTCACAAGCCACGACCCCCTGCCCTCACAAGCCACGACCCCCTGCCCTCACAAGCCACGACCCCCCCTGCCCTCAAAAGTCACGATCCTCTGCCCTCACAAGCCACGACCCCCTGCCCTCACAAGCCTCGACCCCCCTGCCCTCACAAGCCACGACCCCCTGCCCTCACAAGTCACGACCCCCTGCCCTCACAAGCCTCGACCCCCCTGCCCTCACAAGCCACGACCCCCTGCCCTCACAAGTCACGACCCCCTGCCCTCACAAGCCACGACCCTTGTGACCCAGGGTACCCCGGTGAGCTGCCACATCTCGGGGCCTGCAGACAGGGCGCGTACCCTGAGGGAGAGACCCGTGGGGAACGTCCTCCCTCTCTGTCCACACACCAGGCCACTCTCTGTCCACCAGGCCACCCTCTGTCCACCAGGCCACTCTCTGTCCACCAGCCACTGTCTATCCACCAGGCCACTCTCTGTCCACCAGCCACTGTCTATCCACCAGGCCACTCTCTGTCCACCAGCCACTGTCTATCCACCAGGCCACTCTCTGTCCACCAGCCACTGTCTATCCACCAGGCCACTCTCTGTCCACCAGCCACTGTCTATCCACCAGGCCACTCTCTGTCCACCAGCCACTGTCTATCCACCAGGCCACTCTCTGTCCACCAGCCACTGTCTATCCACCAGGCCACTCTCTGTCCACCAGCCACTGTCTATCCACCAGGCCACTCTCTGTCCACCAGCCACTGTCTATCCACCAGGCCACTCTCTGTCCACCAGCCACTGTCTATCCACCAGGCCACTCTCTGTCCACCAGCCACTGTCTATCCACCAGGCCACTCTCTGTCCACCAGCCACTGTCTATCCACCAGGCCACTCTCTGTCCACAAGCCACACACACGCGCGCGCGCGCTCCGTCTCGCGAGACGTCCTGAGCCGTTGGGGAGAAGGGGTTGGGGTGTTGGGGGGGGGGCCTGTGCACTACAGCTCGCCTACCACAACACACCCTGGGGGGGCTGACACCCCCCTGCCCCCCCAGGGGTCCGGCATGTGAGCGTGGACAAAGGCGAGCGGCCAGGGTGAGTGTGGTACGAGGCGCTAACCCTCACGGCTCTCTGTGTGTGTCCGTGAGCCACGCACTCTAAGTGGCTCACGGACGCACCCACCTCCCTCGCTGTGTGTGTGCGTGTGTGTGTGTGTGTGTGTGTGTGTGTGTGTGTGTGTGTGTGTGTGTGTGTGTGTATGTCCGTGTAAGTGTGTACACACACACACACACACACACACACACACACGTTGGATGACCTGACCTCTGACCCCTCATAGCCGTATATGACCTTGTAACCCGGTACTGCCGTGTACACAAGCCAGTACACCCATGTAGGTATAGTACATACACCAGATGTGTACAAACACGTACATACATACATGGATGGTACACACTCACAGACGTACACAGTCATAGTCACATGTATTCCCACGTACATACGTAATAAATGGCCATACATAGCCATACACCGACCAGAGGTATGTATACATATACATATATACTCATGTATGTATACATGAGATGGAGAGAGATACATCTAACATACGGTGAAATACATACGCCAGCGAACAAAGAGAACAAATACATTTCCAAGATGTTAAATCATGTATTAACAATGACATCGCTAGATGAAACAAGAAACATTGAGCTCAGACAACATAATGTATGTCCAGACAAAACAAATACCTTAAAACAAATACATTCGGACCATCACAAGGTTATTTGGCTCTGGGGGAAAAACAAAGACATTCTATGTTCACAACAAGGACATGGTTGTTATAACAACTGTTGTATGATCGGTCGTAACAATTACACTGATAAATGATAAACAAAAACAAATAAATTGGTGGCTGACAAGTCAATTTATCATGTTTTTTATCATGTTTTTTCCCCCGTTGAACAAAGACAGTGAGGGCAACAGCACAAACAAGTGAAGCAAGTGGGCAACAGTCATGCGTGGGGGGGGGGGGGGGACAGAGATGGCTGGACCATGTGGGACACAGACACAGCTGAACCACATGGGGGGGGGGGGCAGACACCGGTAAACCACAGGGGAAACAGACATCGCTAAGCCATGTAGGAAACAGACACCATCAAACCATGGGAAACAGACACCGGTAAACCACAGGGAACAGACATCGCTAAACCATGTAGGAAACTGACACCATTAAACCATGGGAATAACAGACACCGGTAAACCATATGGAGAACAGACACCGATAAACCACGGGGGGTAACAGACGTAACCAACCCACAAGTTAAACCAGGAGGGCAAGTGAACAACAACAACAACAATACAATCATAATACAGTCCAGCAAGAACATGGGAAGCCAGACTACAACACCCCCCCCGCCACGGTCACCAGACCAACTGTAAGTGTCTATACGTCACGAAGACCTTCTGACCACACACGTGTGACCTGACCTTCTCCCTCCCCACCCCCCCCCATCCACCCCTTCCCCCCCTCTCGTTACGTCACTCTCTCTCTCTCCTCCCCTTCTCCACCGTGACGTGTGTGTGTGTGTGTGTGTGTGTGTGTGTGTGTGAGCGTGTGTGTGTGTGTGT
Source organism: Panulirus ornatus (assembly GCF_036320965.1). NCBI lineage: Eukaryota > Metazoa > Arthropoda > Malacostraca > Decapoda > Palinuridae > Panulirus > Panulirus ornatus. Next base: position 18,762,702 of record NC_092290.1, on the reverse strand, counting down.
GTGAGCGTGTGTGTGTGTGTGTGTGAGCGTGTGTGTGTGTGTGTGAGCGTGTGTGTGTGAGTGTGTGTGTGTGTGTGTGTGTGTGTGTGTGTGTGTGTGTGTGTGTGTGTGTGTGTGTGTGACCTTGCAGACACCACGTCACGTGTACAGGTCAAGACGTGACCTCGTGACCCCACAAGTTGTAGAAGAACCCCCCCACCCCACCCCCCGATGACCCTGCTGACCCGTGACCTTAACCGATGACCTCAACCACCCGCTGATTAACCACCCGTATGTGATTAATCCGTGATTAACTACCCGTATGTGATTAATCCATGATTATAACTAATGACTCTTCATACTCAGAAGATGACCTTAATTTAATACTGAAGTCAAACGAGTGCAACTCGCCTATATCAACTAGATGATTATCACGAATAATCACGCACTCTTTAACACCATACAGCAGTGATCATTACTCAGACACTATCTCAAAGAGGTGATTAATCATTCACCTCCCCTCATCTCCGTCCTAATTACCCTCATCACGGAACGCATACCCTGGCGTGGACCTCGTTATCAGCCACTGAACCAACTTGTGGAAATCTATTAATCATTAATCATCCAAAACGTCGCTAGTGCTCATTAATCACCATCTAATCACTTCGTCTAGTCGTCCGCCATCAATGATCATCTGCAAACTGAAGCTGCCATTACTCATTAATCCTCGAGATCATATATATATATATACATTATATATGTACATTATATATATATATATATATATATATATATATATATATATATATATATATATATATATATATATATATATATATATCGGCCACCCATGCAGGAGGTGAGGGTACCCATTATCAATGGTATGCACAGGAAATCCCCCATTAACGACACCCATTATCAGTGTCCACAACACCCATTAACTTACTAATTACTCAATAATAGAGGGAAGGTTATGACCATAGTTGATCAATGGTTGATCAATGGTTCGACACCGAGATACGAGGTCTTCACCACCAGCTGTGTGAGCTGCAGACCACAGACGAGGTCTTCACCACCAGCTGTGTGAGCTGCAGACCACAGACGAGGTCTTCACCACCAGCTGTGTGAGCTGCAGACCACAGACGAGGTCTTCACCACCAGCTGTGTGAGCTGCAGACCACAGACGAGGTCTTCACCACCTAATGTATGAGCTACGGACCATATATAAGGCCTCCAACACCTGTTGTATGGGCTACAGACCACAGACAAGGTCTTCACCACCAGCCGTGTGAGCTGCAGACCACAGACGAGGTCTTCACCACCAGCTGTGTGAGCTGCAGACCACAGACGAGGTCTTCACCACCTAATGTATGAGCTACGGACCATATATAAGGCCTCCAACACCTGTTGTATGGGCTACAGACCACAGACAAGGTCTTCACCACCAGCCGTGTGAGCTGCAGACCACAGACGAGGTCTTCACCATCAGCTGTGTGAGCTGCAGACCACAGACAAGGTCTTCAGCACCTAATGTATGAGCTACGGACCATATATAAGGCCTCCAACACCTGTTGTATGGGCTACAGACCACAGAGAAGGCCTCCAGCACCTGCTGTGTGAGCTGCAGACCACATTTCCCGACCCACAGCTTCACCAGCTGGTATTCTCTTACCCCCCGCCATTCACTGCCCTCCGGCGCGGCACATTATACGCATTGCGTCCGTCGCTTGTATACGCAATGCTCGCTCATCCGATCATCCGGATGGTCCGCAAGATTCCACACGAACGGCCGCGGACAACGGATCGCCTAATCCACCCTGCCCGCTGGCCATCGTGGGGGGGGGGGGGAGAGAGAGAGAGAGAGAGAGAGAGAGAGAGAGAGAGAGAGAGAGAGAGAGAGAGAGAGAGAGAGAGAGACGCCTCATCCCAGTAGGGGAAATATGCTCTGGGATGGTATGTGTGTGTGTGTGTGTGTGTGTGTGTGTGTGTGTGTGTGTGTGTTGTGTGTGTGTGTGTGTGTGTGTGTGTAGTGAAGCATGTTAGAGGGGAGGTAGTGCCGTTGTAACAGCCAACCCACAACGGACACGTACCAGCCAAGCAACAGGTCAGCTTCCGGTGTCTGGTCGCCCGCCACACGGACGTGTGGACGTGTCCGTGACGCCTTGCTGTGCCTCATGTCTTTGTCAAGTGGTCGTCCGGTCGTCTGTGTGACCGTCTGGTCGACTGTCTGTGGTCTGTGTGTGGCAGAGTAAACCCTGGTCGTCTGTGTGGCCATCTGGTCGACTGTCTGTGGTCTGTGTGTGGCAGAGTAAACCCTGGTCGTCTGTGTGACCGTCTGGTCGACTGTCTGTGGTCTGTGTGTGGCAGAGTAAACCCTGGTCGTCTGTGTGGCCATCTGGTCGACTGTCTGTGGTCTGTGTGTGGCAGAGTAAACCCTGGTCGTCTGTGTGACCGTCTGGTCGACTGTCTGTGGTCTGTGTGTGGCAGAGTAAACCCTGGTCGTCTGTGCGGCCGTCTGGTCGACTGTCTGTTACTGTGTCACTTAAGGACGACTGTGTCTCAATGCTGTTTTTCACACGGTCTCTCTCTCTCTCTCTCTCTCTCTCTCTCTCTCTCTCTCTCTCTCACTCCAGCAGACGCTCACACACTGGTCATGGGTAGCACATGTACACACAGGAGAATGTAAGCCAGTAACTGTACAGTTTGGGCCAGATGCCCACGACTCCACACGATATGAAGGTCTATGAAAGATTGATAAAAGGTTATATATATATATATATATATATATATATATATATATATATGCATGTGACCAAACCATTTCAAAACACCCTCTTCTGCTCTCTCAACCACGCTCTTTTTATTTCCACACCTGTGCGCAGGAGGATGGATGTGCTGGAAATGAGATGTTTGAGGACAATGTGTGGTGTGAGGTGGTTTGATCGAGTAAGTAACGTAAGGGTAAGAGAGATGTGTGGAAATAAAAAGAGCGTGGTTGAGAGAGCAGAAGAGGGTGTTTTGAAGTGGTTTGGGCACATGGAGAGGATGAGTGAGGAAAGATTGACCAAGAGGATATATGTGTCGGAGGTGGAGGGAGCAAGGAGAAGAGGGAGACCAAATTGGAGGTGGAAAGATGGAGTGAAAAAGATTTTGTGTGATCGGGGCCTGAACATGCAGGAGGGTGAAAGGAGGGCAAGGAATAGAGTGAATTGGAGCGATGTGGTATACCGGGGTTGACGTGCTGTCAGTGGATTGAATCAGGGCATGTGAAGCGTCTGGGGTAAACCATGGAAAGCTGTGTAGGTATGTATATTTGCGTGTGTGGATGTATGTATATACATGTGTATGGGGGTGGGTTGGGCCATTTCTTTCGTCTGTTTCCTTGCGCTACCTCGCAAACGCGGGAGACAGCGACAAAGTATATAAAAAAAAAAAAAAAAAAATATATATATATATATATATATATATATATTTTTAATTTTCCAAAAGAAGGAACAGAGAATTGGGCCAGGTGAGGGTATTCCCTCAAAGGCCCAGTCCTCTGTTCTTAATGCTACCTCGCTAACGCGGGAAATGGCGAATAGTTTAAAAGAAAGAAATATATATATATATATATATATATATATATATATATATATATATATATATATATCAGCCTTTCATTATACACATTTCACCCTAACGGAAAACATTCTGGGTGACCGGAAACAATGTTTCTGGTCACCGGGGAAAATAGTGGCTGAGCGGAGGAAAGTGTGTGCGACGGCCCGAGTGGCCGCGCGGAGTAACATCTGATCCAACTGTAAACAGTCGCCCGATACACATCTTGACGACCCGGAAGAAAAGGACTTAAATCCTTCGGTTAAAAACATTATTTATCCATCGTGAAAAATATATTAACACACACACACACACACACACACACCAGGCACCCACTCCCCCCCCCCCCCCCCCCCTTGCCCAGACGCATTGTCACTCACTGATAACACTGTAGTCAAGTTCATGACACTGTGACCCATCACAGGTCACACTGACCCACCAGACAATACTGTGACCCATCACAGGTCACACTGACCCACCAGACAATACTGTGACCCATCACAGGTCACACTGACCCACCAGACAATACTGTGACCCATCACAGGTCACACTGACCCACCAGACAATACTGTGACCCATCACAGGTCACACTGACCCACCAGACAATACTGTGACCCATCACAGGTCACACTGACCCACCAGACAATACTGTGACCCATCACAGGTCACACTGACCCACCAGACAATACTGTGACCCATCACAGGTCACACTGACCCACCAGACAATACTGTGACCCATCACAGGTCACACTGACCCACCAGATATCATTGTGACCCCTCATAAAAGTGTATGACCACCACCCACCCTCCCCCTGCGAAAAAAAAGACCCACTAGCAAACCCTCACCCACTGGTAAACACAAAAACCCACCTATTAAACACACTAACCCACCTTTAATACGATGGTCCGTCACATAGACCCTTCCATTATGTGGCCAATCAATGGTTTTACGTATGTAAGGTCACCGGGGGTCACTGGCGCCGGTCACTGAGCCTCCTAGGCGGGTCAAACACACCACTGTAACTCACCCGCACTTCAATTCTCAACTAACCACTGCCTACCACTGACGCGCATGAGCCAGGTCTAACGAGGACACGGTCATTAAAGCAGACGACGCTCGTTAACCTAACTGGCCCATCTGTATACATCGAACGAGACGCTCTTTCTAAAAGCAGAAATAAACATCAATGTGTATACTAATACCAGGTCGTGGTGATTAGAAACAGATGAATTAAAACCCAAATGATCATGTCTGTGACCTCAATGTGGGGTCTGGGATGACTTCCTCTTCGTCAGGTAGGTATGCAGCCACAGCCCCTGGGTGTATACACAGACGGTGAGGTGTATGGAGTGTAGGCTGTGGCAGCTCCCTGGTGGTGTGTGTGTTGGGTTATGATGGCCACGGACGCCTCTCTCACACACAAGGTTTCACACACACACACACGCACACTTAAACTCGTCTTCCTCATTCCTGTTCTTGTATGGTCACCTCCGTCTGTAGTCGACGTAAAGTTGATTCTTCGAGATATTTCAAAAGTTCTGCTGGGACGCCATCACATCCTGTCTGTGGCTCTCTTTTTCCCCTCCATTCTTCAGTTCTCTCTCTCTCTCTCTCTCTCTCTCTCTCTCTCTCTCTCTCTCTCTCTCTCTCTCTCTCTCCAGCACGGCAGGCGCTGGTCCATTTAGTCCTTTCAGCATCGCTTTCAGTCACTCATACGAATATTCAACTTTCGTCTGCCATCATAAAAACTCTTTTTAATCATCTTCCATCTTTCCCTCATGTTCTCCGTTACTTCACCGGTTTTCCTTCTGGTTTTCTGTTCTGGATGTGTTTCATCATCACTATTCTGCCATGATCCATATCCTTGACTTTCTACTACATTAAGAACAAGTCTTTCCTTCCTTCCATGTTGTCTTCAACACCCGCCACACACAGCTGGTGCAAGCCGCCCGCCCTCACTTCGGTCTCCCTCCTCCCTCGCCCTGTAGCACCGCCGTTACCCTCCCTCAGCGTTCACCTTGGCCGACGTCCGCTTCTCCTAGCGAACGCAGGTGTGTGTGTGTGTGTGTGTGTGTGGCAACCTATGGCTTCCGTGTTTCACTTCCCCCCTCGACAAAACCAAGCGAGGCCCAGGGTTCGAGCCCGCCCGGATCACGTCGTGAAATGTCAAAAGAGAGGGAGGGAGGGAAGGAGGGACGGAGGGAGGGAGGGAGGGAGGGAAGGAGGGAGGGATGGAGGGATGGAGGAGGGAGGGATGGAGGTCGTCTGTGGGACGAGGTGGGACATGAGAAAGGAGGGGGGGGGAGGACAACGTAAATTTTATGGGTCAGTCCCAAAGTTCAGTCCCAGGTCAGACGGTGAGGTAATGTGAGCTTCCTCATATGAGAGAGAGAGAGAGAGAGAGAGAGAGAGAGAGAGAGAGAGAGAGAGAGAGAGAGAGAGAGAGAGAGAGAGAGAGAGAGAGATTCCGGTGTTATGAGATAACAATGAGAGAACAAAACCCAGAGAACAAGATCATGAACATCACTGGACTTGGTGATCATAACCAGACTACAGAAGGCAAAGAAATGTTCATACTTCAGGTGTTCATGAGGACGACCCTTCATCATGAGGAAGGCGTCCATGAGTGAGTCGTGTGGTGGTGGTGGTGGTGGGTGAGGAGAGGTGAGTCGTGTGGTGGTGGTGGTGGGTGAGGAGAGGTGAGTCGTGTGGTGGTGGTGGTGGTGGGTGAGGAGAGGTGAGTCGTGTGGTGGTGGTGGTGGGTGAGGAGAGGTGAGTCGTGTGGTGGTGGTGGTGGGTGAGGAGAGGTGAGTCGTGTGGTGGTGGTGGTGGGTGAGGAGAGGTGAGTCGTGTGGTGGTGGTGGTGGGTGAGGAGAGGTGAGTCGTGTGGTGGTGGTGGTGGGTGAGGAGAGGTGAGTCGTGTGGTGGTGGTGGTGGTGGGTGAGGAGAGGTGAGTCGTGTGGTGGTGGTGGTGGTGGGTGAGGAGAGGTGAGTCGTGTGGTGGTGGTGGTGGGTGAGGAGAGGTGAGTCGTGTGGTGGTGGTGGTGGGTGAGGAGAGGTGAGCCGTGTGGTGGTGGTGGTGGGTGAGGAGAGGTGAGTCGTGTGGTGGTGGTGGTGGTGGGTGAGGAGAGGTGAGTCGTGTGGTGGTGGTGGTGGGTGAGGAGAGGTGAGTCGTGTGGTGGTGGTGGTGGTGGGTGAGGAGAGGTGAGTCGTGTGGTGGTGGTGGTGGTGGGTGAGGAGAGGTGAGTCGTGTGGTGGTGGTGGTGGGTGAGGAGAGGTGAGTCGTGTGGTGGTGGTGGTGGTGGGTGAGGAGAGGTGAGTCGTGTGGTGGTGGTGGTGGTGGGTGAGGAGAGGTGAGTCGTGTGGTGGTGGTGGTGGGTGAGGAGAGGTGAGTCGTGTGGTGGTGGTGGTGGGTGAGGAGAGGTGAGTCGTGGTTCCAGAACCACGGGGAGGGGTTGAGGTGTGGGGGAGGGGTGTTGAGGTGGGGGAGAGAGGTGGGGGGGTTGTTGATGGTACACGGGGGTGGGGGGGGGGTTGCTGGAAGACACCAGGGTGTCCAGGGAAGACACAGAGACAACGTAAACAATTCACGAATGTAAAGAATTCAGGAGGCTGCAGCCACACCACGACCTGTGTACGACTGCAGCGAGGAGGAGGAGGAGGAGGAGGAAGAGAAGTAGGGGGAGGAAGAGGAGGAGGAGGGGGAGGAGGAGGAGGAGGGAGAGGAGGAGGAAGAGGAGGAGGAGGAGGAAGAGGAGGAGGAAGAGGAGGAGGGAGAGGAGGAGGAGGAGGGAGAGGAGGAGGAGGAGGAAGAGGATTAGTAGGAGGAAGAGGAAGAGGAAGAGTAGAAGGAGGAGGAGGAACAAGAGGAGGAGGAGGAAGAGAAGGAGGAAGAAGAAGAGGAGGAGGAGGAGGAGGAGGAAGAAGAGGAGGAGGAGGAGGAAGGTGAGGAGGCGACGGTAGTTAGGACCGGGGAAGATGACCAACACCAATCGAGATAAACGAGGGTTTAACGAGACCCCACGAACGACGCGCCTCGTTAACACTAGTAAACGACACCTGATGGTTGTTCATGACACCATATGGAAAATGGGGAGTAGGGAGTGAAGGGGGGAGTACAAGGATGAGGACGCCCCTCACTGTAGCCCTCTTTGTACCAGCTGTACCACCACACGTGCCCGTCTGTGCCACATCCCACACCTCCAGCAGGCAGCGACACCATCATGATGCACAGAACTCAGCGCGGGAATAAACTGACTCTTTGAACCACCGAGGCGTCATTATAGAGATACTGGGGTCGTTATACAGACTGGGGGTCGTTATACAGACTGGGGTCGTTATACAGACTGGGGGTCGTTATATAGACTGGGGTCGTTATACAGACTGGGGTCGTTATACATACTAGGGTCGTTATACATACTAGGGTCGTTATACAGACTGGGGTCGTTATACATACTAGGGTCGTTATACAGACTGGGGTCGTTATACAGACTGGGGTCGTTATACAGACTGGGGGTCGTTATACAGACTGGGGTCGTTATACAGACTGGGGTCGTTATACAGACTAGGGTCGTTATACAGACTGGGGTCGTTATACAGACTGGGGTCGTTATACAGACTGGGGTCGTTAAACACACTGGGGTCGTTATACAGACTGGGGTCGTTATACAGACTGGGGTCGTTATACAGACTGGGGTCGTTATACAGACTAGGGTCGTTATACAGACTGGGGTCGTTATACAGACTGGGGTCGTTATACAGACTGGGGTCGTTATACAGACTGGGGTCGTTATACAGACTAGGGTCGTTATACAGACTAGGGTCGTTATACATACTAGGGTCGTTATACAGACTGGGGTCGTTAAACACACTGGGGTCGTTATACAGACTGGGGTCGTTATACAGACTGGGGTCGTTATACAGACTGGGGTCGTTATACATACTAGGGTCGTTATACAGACTGGGGTCGTTATACATACTAGGGTCGTTATACAGACTGGGGTCGTTAAACACACTGGGGTCGTTATACAGACTGGGGTCGTTATACAGACTGGGGTCGTTATACAGACTGGGGTCGTTATACAGACTAGGGTCGTTATACAGGGGGCTTTTCAACTGTACAGAGGTGATCACGGAGTTAAATGCCACGAGTCGGGAACACGTGGTCGCGTGTGGGATGCGCTACAACACGCAGCAGGTCAGGGGTAACGCCACTGCCTCCAGATACTTTTTCAGAGCAGGTCCACACACACACACACACACACACACACACACACACACACACACACAGACACACACACATACACACACACACACACACACACACACTCAGTCTCTATTGGCACAAGGAGGAGGAGGGGGGGGCCCGCCCCCCTCCCCCCCCCCTATCTAAGAGGAGGCCCCACATCCCCCCACCATCATCCCCCCCTCCTCCCCCGCTAACGAAGCTCCCCTCCCCCCCCCCACCACAACCTACGGAGACACACTCCCCCCCCCTCTCTCCTCCCCCCTCCCATCCCCGGTCTAAGACTTAGCGGTAACATTAGAGGTGAGTAACGGGCAACAAGAGACCCCCCTTTGATCACTGCTAATGGTAACATGAGAGGTTCTGAGTCACGGGTAGGGGTGACTGGGAACCACCGGCTGACACACAGAGGCACCAACTGTTCTCCTGCCTCAAGAGAAGATGGTAATAGAGCGATCTTCCTCCTCCTCCTCCCTCCTCCTCCTCCTCCTTCTTCTTCTTCTTCAGGAGTAACTGAAAGAAATGCCCCTCCTCCTCCTCCTTCTTCTTCTTCAGGAGTAACTGAAAGAAATGCCCCTCCTCCTCCTCCTCCTCCTTCTTCTTCAGGAGTAACTGAAAGAAATGCCCCTCCTCCTCCTCCTCCTCCTTCCTCTTCAGGAGTAACTGAAAGAAATGCCTCTCCTCCTCCTCCTCCTTCTTCAGGAGTAACTGAAAGAAATGCCCCTCCTCCTCCTCCTTCAGGTTATTGTTTTCATAGTGAGGAGGGGAGGAAGAGGGGGCGAAGTGGGGGGGGGAAGAGGGGGGCGAAGTGGGGGGAAGAGGGGGCGAGGTGGGAGGGGGGGGGGGAGCGCTTGAGAACGAACGGTAACGAGTCCATCTTGTTACATCAGATCTTAAGGACATGGCGTCTACATCGCCTGTGATGGAAGAGAGAGAGAGAGAGAGAGAGAGAGAGAGAGAGAGAGAGAGAGAGACCCCATTACCCACCCACCCCCTTGAGATGATAGGAACAGTAAGGGCTTCCCTTCCATCACTGGTAATGGCTCCCCTTCATTCCAGACCTTCTGATGTCGATTTCCTTTTTTCCCTCCGTTACATCGGGAGGACCCTGAGGGGCAGGTGGACGTGAGCACCGCAGCTGTGTGGTGGACGGGGTCACTGTCGCCACCTGCAGTGCCAGCACCCAAGGGAAGAGGAGCCACAGATACTGAGGAGAGACTGACGAAGGTAGAGGGGCGGCGCCTCTTGCCGGATGAGAGAGAAAGAGGGTCGCCTTTGCCGGATTAGAGAGAGAGAGAGAGAGAGAGAGAGAGAGAGAGAGAGAGAGAGAGAGAGAGAGAGAGAGAGAGAGAGAGAGAGAGAGAGGGTCGCCTTTCCCGGATTAGAGAGAGAGAGGGTCGCATTTTGCCGGATTAGAGACGGGGTCGCCTTTTGCCGGATTAGAGAGAGAGAAAAAGGGGGCGCTCGTACCGCTGAGGAATGCCTGCAGTGAGTGAGAGCGGCTGTCCGAACTCCTCAGGGAAGAGATGCGCCTTCCAACATCGACTGCGGCGGGACACGGGGAGTGGGGTCGAGCCCTGTCCTCCTCCCCCGCTGCAGGAGAGAGAGAGAGAGAGAGAGAGAGAGAGAGAGAGAGAGAGAGAGAGAGAGAGAGAGAGAGAGAGAGAGAGAGCCAGCCACGACGCCCGGCGGCCGACCCCGTAACTACACAACACCAACACACCTCACACCAGTCATGTTTACACTGTGTTTCCTACACAGCTCGACCGAAGTCAAAGCCAACACGGGATGATGGCGGCAGTAGCTTTCTTTCTTATTTTTGATATATCGAGCGTCATTCTTATTATTCCAATTCCTACTGCACCTTCCTTCCTTATAATCACTCACCCCTTCCCTCTACCCTTCACCCCTTCCCTCCACCCTTCACCCCTTCCTTCCACCCTTCACCCCTTACCTCCACTCTCACCCTTTCCCTCCACACTTCGCCCCTTCCCTCCACCCTTCATCCCTTCCCTCCACCCTTCATCCCTTCCCTCCACCCTTCATCCCTTCCCTCCACCCCTCACCCTTTCCCTCCACCCTTCATCCCTTCCCTCCACCCTTCATCCCTTCCCTCCACCCTTCACCCCTTCCTTCCACCCTTCACCCCTTCCCTCCATCCATCATCCCTTCCCTCCACCCCTCACCCCTTACTGAACCCCTCAACCCTTCCCTCCACCCCTCACCCCTTACTGAACCCCTCAACCCTTCCCTCCACCCCTCACCCCTTACTGAACCCCTCAACCCTTCCCTCTACCCCTCACCCCTTACTGAACCCCTCAACCCTTCCCTCTACCCCTCACCCCTTAATGACCCCCCCCCTTCCTCAGTGTTCATTACCGCCGTGCTGGTCCTAATTACATCAAGAACCTCTTCATTCCCCAGTTCGTTACTCCGTCTCACCCCTCCTCCTCCTCCTCCTCCCCCACCAGACCCCCCCCCCCACCCCATCCCTTACAGAGACACCCTCCCCCTCCCCTCCCCCCTCGTACAGCGGATCCGCCAACCCCCTCCCCCCGGCCAAGGCCCCAAACATTTCAAGACTGTCGGGACGAAGTGACCATAATTCCACGTATACACACACACACACACACACACACACACACACACACACACACACACACACACACAGGCTGGGAAATAGCTGACATACGCACATCCACCGAGCCATACAGACAGACACACTCGCTCTCGTCCCCTCTCCTACATTCTGTTCAGGTCCTGATGTCATCATGTATAGACCATGACCTTCCGTGACCTGTCCCCCTGAGATTCATGACAGCAGGTGTGTTTGGTCATGACCTACTGTAATGGCTGAGGGCGAGGTGACCTCACTCACTCACTCTCCACCCTTGCCTTCACTTCCTCCAACTCCCCTTGCCTCACACTCACCCCCTGCAGGCTTCCTCATTGCATGAGGGAGACAAAATATCAAATGTTGGCTGGTGAAATCTCAGGGGCATGAGGCAGCCACGCCCTCGCGGCTTACCAGCACCCGCTCTCGCCCGTCACTGAACCCCGTGTGACCTGGGCAACGTCACAGGTCAAAGTATCAAACAGGTAGACGACAGTGACCTTCACAACAGGAAGTCTATATAATCCTGCAGGGACCCACTGTGATAGAAGTGTCAGTCACACTCACACAATTAACACTATCGGCGTGGTTGACGTATCTTGCCCTATATATACATCCAGGCACCAGTGGAGTCTTGTCAGTCAGCTCACTGGCACCTTGCACACCAAAACATACCTGCAATTGGACACGTCCGCCATGTGGCTCCTAGTTCCTCTCTCTCCATCGGTAAGGGCTCTGTGGTGCCTTTACGCCCACAGCTTCTATCGGCAGTAAGCCCTCACGTTGCCCTTACTCTTGCCTTTCCGACAAGACCCCCCCATGTGGGTCTTCGCTAAAGCGTCTCATGCAGTAGAGTGAACGGTGGGACCCGACGCTATGCCTCCTGCAGCACAAAGCAAAATCGACAACCGCCCACTAACTCAGTACTTTGGCAACCCCCCTCCCACCTCTCTCCCTTCTGCAGAAGCTCCACGAGACCAGGCATCCACACAACTCCGGTACACAACGCCTGTACTTTACACCAGTGGCAGGGGAACTCCGTCAACCTCACCTCACCTCACCTTACTCCATCTCCTCACAGATTCTTGTTCCACTTGCAGCAGCTCGACCTGAGCCACATCCTGACTGCAATTCATCCATTTTGGCACAAGTTACAGAAAATTTCTGTATTCCTCTCCCAGTCCTCAATACATGGGAAGGAGTCAGACGCATAATGACACCCGTGGAGCTAGTGACCTCCAGAGTGACTGGCAGAGACAGTCGGACACAGGCGCATGCATCGTCCAAACTGTCGACTGTTCATCCTCAGCTCGACCATACCTGACCCTGGTATTATCATTCCCCCTCCCTCCCGCCCCAAGCTGCATCCTACACCCACCCGTTCTAACCTCGTGTCTTCCAGCAGCTTCTGGTACTCTCCGACCATCACCAATTACCACAGGGATGCACCTCATACGACCTGACATGGCCTGACCTCCTCCTCCTGCGGTGTGTTCGGCATCCAGTCTTCTAACTCACCTTTGCCCAGTCCTGGTAAGGTGGACTTTAACCCACACACACACACACACACACACACACCTGCCGTGCATCTAGCTTCCATCTTCCGACGCAGCAGACGACACAACCTCCATGGAGATGAGGGAGTACATTCACATCACCAGCTAACTCCTCCTCCTCCTCCTCCTCACCACAGATCTCGTCTTCATCTCCGCGAGCTGGATTAAGGAGCAAGACTCTCACCTGATGGTCCTGATGAAGCCAGACTCTCTCGTGGCTTGCCCGACATCTGACCTGCTCTCGCCAGACTCATGTGACCAACATATATTCGTCGACCATCGTACCAAGCAGGTAGATGACACGGACCTTCAAACTACGAGGAGGTAGATGACACGGACCTTCAAACTACGAGGAGGTAGATGACACGGACCTTCAAACTTCGAGGAGGTAGATGACACGGACCTTCAAACTGGGAGGTCTATAATCCTTTCAGGGACTAACGTAATAGACTTGGCGGCCACGCTAACACAATTAACACTATCGGCGTGGCCGACGCATCTTGTCTCATATATACCGGGACATTAGTGGACTCAGACAGTCAGCCCGCTGGTTCCTGGACACCAAGGCGATATTGCAGCTAAAGGCGTCCGTCTCGTGCCTTCTGGCTCATTACATTCCATCGGCAGGAGATCTATGGTGCCTCATTGGCCATGACCTCCTTCAGCAGAACCCTTTAAGTTCCTCTGGCTCCTGCACTTCACTGTGGACTCCCAGTTGGACATCGCCAAACGCCTCCTGTCTTACACGCCAGCTTAAAATACTGGACCTACGGCCACACATCCTGCAACAAATGACAACTGTCCACTAACTCAGGGCCATGGCAACACCTTCTCGCTTCTGCAGAAGCTCCACGAGACCCGTCATCCACGCAACTCTAACGCAGAACGCCTGGGTCACCATTTGCACATACACTCGCGCACCTTCATATCTACTCTTGCACCACATGGAGAACCTCTCTATGTACTCAATAAGGCACTGTACTGTTGCATGTGTTCCTGGACTCCTTTCTCAGTCATCACAAATACAAAGGTGAACTCCTCTCGCCGTTACTCCTCCCTACTTCTCTTGGGAACAGTAGCCCATGTCATACAAGGCCTTACCTGGTTATACCAGGCTGGGGTCTAGGCAGGCCAGTCAGGGCCTGGCTGGGGTCACCTTGTCTTGGTGCATCATCTGAGTCTCCCTGTTCTCTTGCTCAGATCTCGATCCTTGATTTTTTCCCTCCTCTCCCTCCTCCCATGACGTGGCTGGCCCTTAAATCCTGTCTCCCTTGGTTCCTGCGGGACCTGGGGAGAGACAAGGGGCGGCAGGAGGTCCACCTCACAGTTCTGGTTGCCTCCCTGGTAGAACATAAACTCTACCCACCAGCGCATAACAGACCTGGACGAAAAGGACATCTGGTCGAAGGCCATCTCGAAGTGTACAGATAATCGCCCATATTTGCTAACTCTACTGTCTCCCCTCGGGGATGGGAGAAGCCACTGGGGAGACTAACTCTACTGTCTCCCCCTCGGGGATGGCATCTCCGGACGCTGGGGTGAAGCCTGACCCTGGGGAGATATGGAAAAGACACCTTGGGGCGCACCACGACCCCGGGTCATGAAGAGGGTTCATTATGACGAGCCAGGAAGACGTGTGTGTGTGTGTGTGTGTGTGTGTGTGTGTGTGTGTGAGGGCGGAGGTAGAGGGAGGAGGTGGACGAACTGAGACAAGCAAAGGTACGACTCGAGTGAAAAAAGAGAGATGGAAGAGAGACGTGGAGGAGGGAGGAGGGCAAGTAGAGGACAGTAGACGACCTCTCTCATTACCACGATGGAGTACCACACCACACCACACACCACGACCACACCACACCACAGCACACCACACACCACACCACAGCACACCACACCACACCACACACCACGACCACACCACACACCACACCACAACACGACCACACCACACCACACTACACACCACGACCTCACCACACACCACGACCACACCACAACCATCACCCCCCTCCCCCCCACACACACCCTACACCCTCATAGATTAATTATTCAGAATCTAATGAAAGGCAGAGGTCGGCGGGCATGCCGCCCCCCCCCCCCTCCCTCCCCGGCAATGACCAATTACCGACAGCCTCACTTTTAATTAAACGTCTGGGCTGCTCCCAACTCGGGGTCAGACTCATTACAGGTCAACTTGAGGTCATACCTCTAACAATTTCGGCCATCGTGTCCCGCCCAGGCAATATTACACTGAACAGGTTCAGGTGTATATGTTTGTGCAGGAGCTGATATTATCTATCTGATATTATCTATTTTTTGACCACGACTCTCAGGGTTCGAATCTATGACACGGTTGCAATGACTACTATCGCCTTACAGTGTGTATATATATATATATATATATATATATATATATATATATATATATATATACATACACATGTTTACCAAATGGCGTCCTAGCTTCGTCTCTTCGATGTATATCAACTGACTCTTATATTTCTCTCTTGTGTCTCCCCTGATGATGTGATTATTACACGAAAGTGCACTTAGGAACTTTTCGTGTTTCATTTTCCCCGTGGACTCATAGGAATATATATATATATATATATATATATATATATATATATATATATATATATATATATATATATATATATATATATATATATATATATATATCACATCATATTACGGTATGATACTGACGTCATAGGAATTCAAATCAACACAACACAAAGGATTTCAAACAGGAACAGACCACTGGGTCACTTCGAGGTTGTTTGCAACGAAGAGAACATGACGTCACTGACCAGTGGTGTAGCAGGCGTGGAAAGACATACAGATCTTTCAAAGAGGAAAAAATACATACCGTACACTTTTCACGTAACTAAAGAGGCGCAGACCATGTAAGTCATGGATATGAAGCGAAGTATTGGGAGTTTATTCTTCATTGTAACTCCAGTACTACTTTCAGCCACTTGTAACTAGTAAGACTCATTTCCTATATTAACAATCCTGTTGAAGGAATATCACCTCGCCTCATTCCAGGTAAAACCTTTGGCCTTGAGCTTATATCCATCACTATAAATTAACCTAGATAAATCTGTCCTTACGTACTTTGTTAATCTGAGATTACAGAAACCTTTGATGATTTTGAATACCTGTGTTAGATCACCTCTTAACCTTCTCTTTCTTTTTCTTTTTTTTAAGCTAAAGAGACTTGAGTCGTTCAGTTGGCTCTCAGTTGGCTCTCACAGGATTTGTTGCTCAGTCCAGTAACCAGCTGGACAGCTGGGGGCCGTATGCAGAAAACTTCTTAGAATGCTTAAGTATGCTTAACCCCAAAGAATTTTACTTAACTTTAAGAACTTTACTAAGCATGTTTCTGAAAGCTGCCCTACGCTTAAGTATTTGCTTAGCAGACGACAAATATTTTGACCCAAACTGCATTTCGTACTTCTTAAATCTTATGCTTAAGTTTTGCTAAGCATCATGCTTAGTCCTTTTCTGTGTGGCACTTAAGTCACTTGCTCAGCTAAGCATAAAAATAAGCAGAGATCTAAGAATCTTTCTGCATACGGCCCCTGGCCTCTATACTCCCTCTATTGAATCTTCCGTCTTACCTCACGTTGGTTGACCAAAACGGAACACAATGTTCAAGATGGGGACACACAAGCGACTTGTAGAGAGTAAAGACTATTCCCCTGGACTTAAATTCGATAATCTTACCAATAAATCCAAGAATTCGGCCTTATTGACTTCTTCTATGTACTATCTATTTGGCTTTAGACCACCATAGATTACCACACCCAAGTCTTCTTCCTTTGTTTACCTTCTGCGGTTCATCAAAATTCATCCCGTTGCTTGCCCCTCCATTACTACCACCGACAGGTAAAAGTTTGCACTTAACGTTATTTGTCACCTGTGAACCCAAACCAGTTATCACTATTCTTTGTTTACGACTGATCGACCAACTTCTTAGTTACTGACGTACAACCCCATCTATACCACGTGACTTAACTTTTATCTGTAACTTTTGATGTGAAACTTAATAAAAAAAAATTCAATAGATTTTAAAAAATGACATCACCTGCTATAATTTCGTCAAACATAGTGATTATTTCGTAAAAGGAAATCAAAAGCAGACTTATTAGATATGAGTGATTTCGCCGAAAAACCATGCTGAGGGTAGTTCATCCAGTGGTGGTCCTTTGAATGGCTTACTTACAACCTTACGATGAATGATGCATTCCATACGTTCACCAACTACAGATATTAAGCTGATGAGACGGTAATTTTCCCGGCAGTGATTTATTACCTGTTTTAGATACTGGTGTTACATCAGCAAACTTCCATTCTGAGGTACTTCCCCCACAGCAAGTGACTTACTGATAAGAGCAGTCAAGGGTTCTAACCATCTCAGTTTCTGTCTCTTTCATTATCCTTGTACAAAACTTATCAAAGTCTGCCATTTTATTTACTTTCATTCCATTTAGTGCTGACAGTATATCTTCTACTCTTACATCTCGTTTCCTTTCTTAGCAACAGACCTGCATTCGGGGCAGGAATTGTGTCTTCAGTTGTAAATACAGATGAAAAAGGAAAAAAAAAAAAATCTTTGCCTGTGTTCGTAGTCTTGAACCAACTCCCCATTTTCCGTTATCAACGGAGCAATTGACTGGGAACGACTCTCTTCCTTGTATCATAACCGTAGATTACCTTAGGGTCTATTTTGCTCTTATCAGCAACACACACATTTCGAAATAACGTTAACCTTGACACATGAGTCTCTTAGTTTTCCCCACGTAGACCTACATGATTTCCTCTGCCACCTATTCGTCTCTGAGTTAATTTTCTTCTGCGTTGTTTTCTTGGACAACAGGCATTTCTCTTTTGTCATTTGTTCCACTACTTTGGCTTCGCTTTGGAACACGACAATCTTCGTCTTAGTAGCACATATTTTCCTCTCCTGCTTTGAAAGTCTTACTGAAGCTTTCTCAAGCTACGCCGTCCTGGAAGTGTACATAACATTATATCTAACGCGATGACCCAAAATTCCGCAGCGCAACGTACATATAGAAGAGACAGATGAGGTCAGGTGAAGGGTGGGTGGGTGTAGGGCGAGTGTGTGTGTATATGAATGGAATGTGGAGCAGGAGGGTCTACCCCTGACGACCCTTCCTGAGAGCAAGGAGGTGTGCACTTGGAGGCCAGGTAGAGGAGAGACATCCAACACAAATAACTGAATTCAACCATAACAAAGAAATAAATGAGAGTAATTAGCGAATATAGTTATCGCTCGACCTACATATCTTCCGTGATTCCAAGTAGGAAGTAAAAGCGAAGCCTAATAATGTAAGAGAAGTCCGATAATGTTTTTCCAAAGAGGGGAAAACATGTATAATAAAGGAGAGGCCACTGGGCGACCTTAGGGGAGGAGAGGGACATTAGTAAGTTGGGTTGAAAAGAACCAGAGGAATACCTTGTCCAGGAACGGAACACTTGACAAGACGTACAGACACAGGCGGGAGGGGACCAGCCGGTGGAAGAGGACCAGCAGACCTGGACTTACCAGGTCACCAGACGTGACAGTCCTGGCCAGACCAGGTAGGAAGACAAGACAGTCCTGGCCAGACCAGGTCGGAAGACATGACTATGATGGTCAGGTCAGGTCGGAACACATAACCATCCTGGTCAGGTCAGGTCGGAAGACATGACTATGATGGTCAGGTCAAGTCAGGTTGGAACACATAACCATCTTGGTCAGGTCAGGTCAGGTCGGACGACATGACCATCATGGTCAGGTCAGGTCGGAAGACATGACTATGATGGTCAGGTCTGGTCACCAGGCATAATAGCCTCCCTGGCCAGGTCAAGTCAGGTCAGGTCAGGTCAGCAGGGCAATAGCCGACACGCCCAACACAAAGCGGTGATGCAGGGTTGCCAATATCATGAGACGCGGTCCACCACACTGTCAACAACCTCTTGTTATTAAGACCAGCGGGTGTTGGCAATGATGTCATGGTAAGCAGGAAGGGAGGAGGGGGGGGAGGGGTCGTCAAGACGACCATCAGCAGCGGCGAGAACGCGTCCCCGACGCGTTGATCACGCAGGCCTGCCAACAATACCACCACCACAGTGTCTACCAGTCGGGCCCAGGCCTGCCAACACCAGTTTGCCAATGGAGAGTTCCCAGTGTGGATGTGGAATTCAATTCGAACGCAGGGGAAAAAGGAGGAGGCGAGAGGCGCGCT